>NC_037680.1:58058486-58169104 GCF_003255815.1 Theropithecus gelada | reverse complement strand
TTTTTTTGACAGAGTCTTGCTTTGTTGCCCAGGCTGGAGTGCAATGGCATGGTCTCAGCTCACTGAAACCTTCGCCTCCTGGGTTCAAGTGATTCTCCTGCCTCAGCCTCCCAAGTAGCTGGGATTACAGGCGGCTGCCACCACGCCAAGCTAATTTTATATTTTTAGTAGAGATGGAATTTCGCCATGTTGGCCAGGCTGGTTTCGAGTTCCTGACCTTAGGTGATCCAGCTGCCTCAGTCTCCTAAAGTGCTGGGATCACAGGCATGAGTCACACCCCACCCAGCTCTAAGATATTTCTTCTTAACTCTACTGATGGCAGTCATTACAGTGATACCCGAGGTGTATAACAAATCCACAAATTTTACCATTGATCTAACAAATATTAACTAGATGTGCATAGTACCATGATAAAGGACACAGTCTTTGCCCTGAAGGTGCTAATTCACAGCTAGGGAGACATACAAGTAGACAGGCAGTTGCAGCATAGGTAGAGCAAGGACTAATAAAGGGGTAACAGAGCCACGGAGAATGGACACCTCCTTTAGTAATGGCTTCCTGAAGGACAGGAGGCTTAACCCAGTGCTGAACAATGAGTTCACGTTAGTCGTGGGAAGGATGAAGAGGACAGAAACGCAGAGGAGAAACAGTCTGTACAAAGGTATGGAAGAAATGAAACACTGCAGTTGGGAGAAATGAAAGCAATTCAGAGTAGTAGGCATGTGGGAAGCTCCAGTGGAGTAGCAAGAGAAACAGGCTGGAAATGTAGGCAGGAGTCAATCTTCAAAGGCTTCTTTTCCCACTTTCTTTTGATCCTATATAGACCTTGAAAGAACTGAATGTCTCAAAAATCAGGCTTTCTTTTGGTTTGCATGGTTTACTTCCTTTAGGGAAGCACAAGGGGCCGGGGAACTCCCTCCCCTAGCCAAGGGAAGCCCTGAGGGACTGTGCCATGAGGAACAGTGCATTCTGGCACAGATACTAGGCTTTTCCCGAGGTCTCCGCAACCCACAGACCAGGAGATTCCCTCGGGTGTCTATACCACCAGGGCCCTGGGTTTCAAGCACAAAACTGGGCGGCTGTTTGGGCGGACACCAAGCTAGCTGCAGGAGTGTTTTTTCATACCCCAGTGGCGCCTGGAATGCCAGCAGGACACAACCCATTCACTGCCCTGGAAAGGGGGCTGACACCAGGGAGCCAAGTAGTCCAGCTCAGCGGATCCCACCTCCACAAAGCCCAGCAAGCTAAGATCCATGATTTGAAATTCTCACTGCCAGCACAGCAGTCTGAAGTTGACCTGGGACCCTGGAGCTTGGTGGGGGGAGAAGCATCTGGCATTACTGAGGCTGGAGTAGGCAGATTTCCCCTCACAGTGTAAACAAAGCTGCTGGGAAGTTCAAACTGGGCAGAGCCCATCGCAGTGCCAAAAAGCTGCTGTAGCCAGACTACCTCTCTAGATTCCTCCTCTCTGGGCAGGGCATCTCTGAAAGAAAGGCAGCAGCCCCAGTCAGGGGCTTATAGATCAAACTCCCATCGCCCTGGGACAGAGCACCTGGGGGAAGGGGTGGCTGTGGGCACAGCTTCAACAGACTTAAACGTTCCTGCCTGCTGGCTCTGAAGAGAGCATCGAATCTCCCAGCACAGCACTCAAGCTCTGCTAAGAGACAAACTGTCTGCTCAAGTGGGTCCATAACCCCTGTGCCTCCTGACTGGGAGACACTTCCCAGCAGGGATTGACAGACACCTCATACATGAGAGCTTCAGCTGGCATCTGGCAGGTGCTCCTCTGGGACGAAGCTTCCAGAGGAAGGAACAGGCAGCAATCTTTGCTGTTCTGCAGTCTTTGCTGCTTATACGCAGGTAAACAGGGTCAGGAGTGGACCTCCAGCAAACTCCAGCAGACCTGCAGCAAAGGAGCCTGACTGTTAGAAGGAAAACTAACAAACAAAGGAATATCATCAACATCAACCAACAGGACATCCACACAAAAACCCCATCTGAAGGTCACCAACATCAAAGACCAATGGTAGATAAATCCAGGAAGATGAAGAAAAACCAGTGCAAAAAGACTGAAAGTTCCAAAAACCGGAATGCCTCTTCTCCTCCAAAGGATCACAACTCCTTCCCAGCATGGGAACAAAACTGGACATAGAATGAGTTTGACGAATTGACAGAAGTAGGCTTCAGAAGGTGAGTGATAAAAACTCCTCCGAGCTAAAGGAGCATATTCTAACCTAATGCAATGAAGTTAAGAAACTTGATAAAAGGTTAGAGGAACTTCTAACTAGAATAACCAGTGTAGAGAAGACCTTAAATGACCTGATGGAGCTGAAAAACACAGCATGAGAACTTTGTGAAGAGTGCACAAGTATCAATAGTGGAATCAATCAAGTGGAAGAAAGGATATCAGAGATTGAAAATCAACTTAATGAAATGAAGTCTGAAGACAAGATTAGAGAAAAAAGAATGAACAAAGCCCCCATTAAATATGGAACTATGTGAAAAGACCAAACCTACATTTGATTGGTGTACCTGAAAGTGACGGGGAGAATGGAACCAAGTTGGAAAACATTCTTCAGGATATTATCCAGGAGAATTTCCCCAACCCAGCAAGACAGGACAACATTCAAATTCAGGAAATACAGAGAACATCACAAAGATACTCCTCGAGAAGACCAACCCCAAGATACGTAATTGACAGATTCACCAAGATTTAAATGAAGGAAAAAATGTTAAGGGCAATCTGAAAGAAAGGTCAGGTTACCCACAAAGAGAAGCCCATCAGACTAACAGCGGATCTCTCTGCAGAAACCTTACAAGCCAGAAGTGACGGGGTCAATATTCAACATTCTAAAAGAAAAGAATTTTCAACCCAGAATTTCATATCCAGCCAAACTCAGCTTTATAAGCAAAGTAGAAATAAAATCCTTTACAGACAAGCAAATGCTGAGAGATTTTGTCACCACCAGGACTGCCTTACAAGAGCTCCTGAAGGCAGCACTAAATATGGAAAGGAAAAAATGGTACCAGCCACTGCAAAAACATACCAAATTGTAAAGACCATCGACACTATGAAGAAACTGCATCAACTAACGGGCAAAATAACCAGCTAGCATCATAATGACAGGATCAAATTCACGCACAACAATATTAACCTTAAATGTAAATGTGCTAAATGCCCCAATTAAAAGGCACAGACTGGCAAATTGGATAAAGAGTCAATGCCCAACGGTGTGCTGTATTCAGGAGACCCATCTCATGTGCAAAGACACATATAGGCTCAAAATAAAGGAATGGAGGAAGATTTACCAAACAAATGGAAAGCAAAAAAAGCAGGGGTTGCAATCTTAGTCTCTGATAAAACAGATGATCAAAAGAGACAAAGAAGGGCATTACATAACGGTAAAGGGATCAATGCAACAAGAAGAACTAACTATCCTAAATATATATGCACACAATACAGGAGCACCCAGGTTTATGAAGCAAATTCCTAGAGACTTACAAAGAAATTTAGACTCCCACACAATAATAGTGGGAGACTTTAATACCCAACTGTCAATATTAGACAGATCAATGAGACAGAAAATTAACAAGAATATTCAGGACTTGAACTAAACTGTGGACCAAGTGGACCTAATAGACATCTACAGAACACTCCACCCAAATCAACAGAATATACATTCTTCTCAGCACCACATTACACTTATTCTAAAATTGACCACATAATTGGAAGTAAAACACTCCTCAGCAAATGCAAAAGAACAGAAATCATAAACAGTCTCTCAGACAACAGGGCAATCAAATTAGAACTCAGAATTAAGAAACTCACTCAAAACCACACAACTTCATGAAAACTGAACAACCGGCTCCTGAATGACTACTGGGTAAATAACGAAATTAAGGCAGAAATAAGTAAGTTATTTCAAACTAATGAGAATAAAGACACAATGTACCAGAATCTTTGGGACACAGCCAACGTAGTGTTTAGAGGGAAGTTTATAGCACTAAATGCCCACAGGAGAAAGGAAAGATCTAAAGTCAATACCCTAACATCACAATTAAAAGGACTAGAGAAGCAAGAGCAAACAAATTCAAAAGCTAGCAGAAGACAAGATATAACTAAGATCACAGCAGAAAAGAAGGAGATAGGGACACGAAAAACCCTTTAAAAATTCAACATGGGAGCTGTTTTTTTTTTGAAACAATTAATAAAATAGACTGTCAGTCAGACTAATAAACAAGAAAAAAGAGAAGAATCAAATTAGACACAATAAAAAATGATAAAGGGGATATCACCACCAATCCCACAGAAATACAAACTACCATCAGAGAATGCTATGAACACCTCTACACAAACTAGAAAAAGTAGAAGAAATGGATAAATTCCTAGACACATACACCCTCCAAAGATTAAACCAGGAAGAAGTGGAATCCCTGAATAGACCAATAACAAGGTCTGAAATTGAGGCAATAATTAATAGCCTAACGACCAAAAAAAGCCCAGGACCAGATGGATTCACAGTCGAATTCTACCAGAGGTACAAAGAGGAGCTGGTACCCTTCCTTCTGAAACTATTCCAATCAATAGAAAAAGAGGGAATCCTCCCTAACTCATTTTATGAGGCCAGCATCATGCTGATACCAAAACCTGGCAGAGACACAACAAAAAAAGAGAATTTTAGACCAATATCCCTGATGAACATTGATGAGAAAATTCTCAATAAAATACTGGCAAACCGAATCCAGCAGCACATCAAAAAGCTTATCCACCATGATCAAGTCAGATTCATCCCTGGGATTCAAGGCTGGTTCAACATATGCAAATCAATACACACAATCCATCACATAAACAGAACCAACAACAAAAACCACATAATTATCTCAATAGATGCAGAAAAGACCTTCAATAAAATTCAACACCCCTTCATGCTAAGAACTCTCAATAAATTAGGTATGGATGGAACATATCTCAAAATAATAAGAGCAATTTATTACAAACCCACGGCCAATATCATACTGAATGGGCAAAAACTGGAAACATTCCCTTTGAAAACTGCCACAAGACAAAGATGCCCTCTCCCACCACTCCTATTCAACATAGTATTGGAAGTTCTGGCCAGGGCAATCAGGCAAGAGAAAGAAATAAAGCATATTCAAATAGGAGGAGAGGAAGTCAAATTGTCTCGGTTTGCAGATGACGTGATTGTATATTGAGAAAACCCCATCATCTGGATAAAGAAAATGTGGCACATATACACCATGGAATACTATGCAGCCATCAAAAAGGATGTGTTCATGTCCTTTGCAGGGACATGGATGAAGCTGGAAGCCTTCATTCTCAGCAAACTAACACAGGAACAGAAAACCAAACACCACATGTTGTCACTCACAAGTGGGAAGTGAACAATGAGAACACATGGACACAGGGAGGGGAACATCACACACTGGCCTATCAGTGGGTGGGAGGCTAGGGGAGGGATCGCATTAGGAGAAATACTTAATATAGATGACCAGTTGATGGGTGCAGCAAACCACCATGGCACGTGTATACCTATGTGACAAACTTGCATGTTCTGCACATGTATCCCAGAAATTAAAATATAATTGGAAAAAAAAAAGAACAATTTTGCTGAGACTGGGAATCAAGGTTATTGGTCCAGGTATAATGACTTGAAGTGAGCTGCCTGGGAGATGGCTTTTGACAACACTAACCTCTCGATGCAAATCATTACACACTTCTATTATCCCTATCCTTAGGCAAATTTACTTACTCAACAAGAATCTTAATTTCATAACTCTAATGCCTCATTCTTCACTTCCTATAAAAACAAAAACCATATATGCCTTTGAAATAGTTCCAGCCATCCTACCTGATTAAAGTGTGGCCACATTTTAACCTCAATGTCTTTTTAAAAAAGTGTAATCTTAGTAGGCACAAACCCCAGGATACAAACATAATTTGCCAACTGAGTTAGTTAGCAAGAAATAATATATTTATCTGTTTTTTTTTTATTTAAAATAGATAAGCAAATATATCACCTCAGTGAAAGCTATCCAAAGGTAGTTTCAGAACTCTCCAAATTGTGAAGGAAATAAACAGCCAAGGGAACGAATTTTCTTTTTTTTTTTTTTTTTTGAGACGGAGTCTCGCTCTGTCACCCAGGCTGGAGTGCAGTGGCCGGATCTCAGCTCACTGCAAGCTCCACCTCCCGGGTTTACGCCATTCTCCTGCCTCAGCCTCCCGAGTAGCTGGGACTACAGGCGCCCGCCACCTCGCCCGGCTAAGTTTTCGTATTTTTTTAGTAGAGACGGGGTTTCACCGTGTCAGCCAGGATGGTCTCGATCTCCTGACCTCGTGATCCGCCCGTCTCGGCCTCCCAAAGTGCTGGGATTACAGGCTTGAGCCACCGCGCCCGGCCGGGAACGAATTTTCAAACTCAGTTCCAGTACATATTAGAACTTAAAAAAAAAAAAAAAATTAGATGTTGAGTGTTCTTCAGGGACACACTTAAATTTGTGATATGAAAAAGAAATGAATTCATTTGTCAGTAACGCACCTGTGAGGGGAAAATATGAAAAGAAACAAATCTATCTTGATTTTTGATGAACATGAATTTAATAAACTTAATGTTTATTAAAAAAACAAATTTTTTTATTAAAAAAATCTTTTTTAAAAAAAGTCAGATAAAAACAGTGCATACAAATAATTTCATTTTTGCAAGGTTGAAGAACAAGGATAAGTAATATGTGGTATTAGAAATCAGGATGTTAATGCTTGGGGTGGGTAGTGACTAGAAGAAGACATAAGGAGTTTCTGGGGTACTTGATTTTTGATCTGGGTGTTGGTTACACAGGCATGTCCACTTTGCAGAAATTTATTGAACTGCATAATTATGATTTTGCACTTTTCTGTATGCATCTGTTAAAAAAGTGGAAATGAAGAATTGGACTTGCATGCACCAGCACCCATTAGAAAATGCTTTCCTTACAACAATATACCATTTATACTCTATGTCATATACACAAATTAACTCAAAATAGGTCAAATACCTAAATGTAAGAGCTCAAACTATAAAAGTCTTGAAAGAAAACAGGGAAACATCTTCATGACATCATTACAATGATTTTCTGAATAGTTCCAAAAGCCTCGTCAATAGTTAAAATTTAAAACTTTTGCACATCAGAGGACACTATCAAGAGAGTGAAAAACAACCCACACAATGGGACAAAATATTTGCATATCAGGTATCTGACAAGGGATTAATTTCCAGAATATATAAAGCTCAACAACAAAAACAAATCCAAACAACCCAATTTAAAAAATGAGCAGAGTGCTGAATATCCATGTCTCCAAGAAAGATATACAAATGGGCAATAAGCATATGAAAAGATGGGCAACATCATTAGTCATTGGGGAAGTGCAAATCAAAACCACAATGAATACCACATCACATCCATTAGGGTAGCTATTATTTTTTAAAAAAGGAAAATAATAACTGTTGACGAAGATGTGGAGGAATTGGAACACACGTATTGCTGATGGGAGTGTAAAATAGTTCAGCTACTGTGGGAAACAGTATGGTGGTTCTCTAAAAAGTTAAACACGTAATTACTGTATAATCCAGCAATTTCACTTCTATGTATAAATCCAGATGAATTGAAAGCAGGAATGCAAAAAGGTACTTGCATACTAATGTTCATGGCAGTATTATTTACAATAACCAAATGATAAAAATAACCCAAATATTCATCAGTTGATGAATGGATAAATGAAAGGTGGTATATACATACAATGGATTATTATTCAGCCTTAAAAGAGAATAAAATTTAGATAACATGCTACAACATAGCCAGATGCAAAAGCACAAATATTGTATTCCACTTAAATGAGACAACCAGAATAGGCACATTTGAGGGGTTATAATGAGGTGGAGCAATGGGAAGTTACTGTTTAACTATACAGAGTTTCTGTTGTGGAAATGGATAGTGGTGATGTTTATTCAACATTGTGAAGGTACTTAATGTCACTGAATTATATACTTAAAAACAGTTAAAATTGTAAAGTTTATGGTGCGTTTATCACCATAAAAAGATACCATTTAGAATGGAAATAAAAATTATAAAAAACCTAAGAGTAAAAGAAAAGATGAGAAAATTATCAAATTAGTTGAAGATCATTAAATAATAGTTATACAGAAAGATATACCATATCCATGATTAGAGAGACTCAATGTTATACAAATGTCAATTATTCACAAATTAATCTGAAGATTTAATGCAAATCCAATTAAAATTCAAACAATTTTTTTGTTGTTTGTTTTGTTTTTCTTGTAAAACTAGACAAATTGATTCTGAAACTTAAATAAGAAAGTAAATGGTCAAGAACAGCCAAAGCTCAAACTGAAAAAGACATAAAGACTGAAGCTAGACATTATGATTTATTATTATACCCTAAAAATTAAGACTGCAGGGCTCAAACAAGAATGGACATTATGCTAATAGCTAATGGGATGTCATTGGTGTAATGGCTATTGATACAGCTCGCTCCCTTACTTCACCTCCTTCAGGTCTCATCTCAAAGGCCTTCTTAGTAGTGAGGAGTGAGTAATATGTAAAATAACAATGTCTGCTCCTCCCACCCACACCACAGTCCTTATTCCCTGTTTCCATTTTAGTTTCTCCATAGCAATTTATAACCCTTGAACATTCTCTATATTTTACTTCTATATCTCTTTATCATATATCATTATAGGATAAACTACACAAAGGCAGGAATTTCTTCTTGTTGTTCACTGCTGTGTCCTCAGGGTTTGGAACACTACCTGATTAAGTATTCATTTTCTTAAGTAAATGAATACAACAGTTTAGAATACTCAAACACAGACCTGCTCATATAAGGATGTCAAATATATGACCAAGCTGGCATTACAAGTCAGAGGAGAAAGGATGAATTATTCAAGAAAGGCACTTTTTTCTTTATCCAGTTTTCAGCTTCACTTTATTCCTAAGTTTGCCTAACATTGAAAGAACTTAATTTCTACAAATAAGATTTATTTTAGTCTCTCACCCTATAGATTGTTGCTTTAATATGAAAAAGACACAAAGTTGCAGGACAAAGTGACACAATTATCCATATAGATTTTTAAAAATCTACTCCTTACATCATACCTAGAAATTGATTTCAAATGGATTAGTCTTAGAGGTGAAAATGTGAAAATGAAAATTTTAGAACTAGAAAAAAAGAATTTTTTTCAAACTTCCAGATAGGGAAGAATTTCTTAAACAAGGTGAAAAAAAAAAAAAAAAAAGCACATTATAAAGGAACTGATGGATAATAATGTAATTTGGATGTGTGTCCTCTCTAAATCTCATGCTGAAATGTGATTCTCAGTGTTGGAGGTGTGGCCTGTTGGGAGGTAACTGGATCATGGGGACAATCATCCCTCATGAATGGTTTAGCACCATCTCCTTGGTGGTGAGTTCTTACTCGGTTAGATCACGTGAGATCTGGTTGCTTAAAAGTCGAGGACCTCCCCTAACCTCACTCTCTTGTTCCTGCTCTCACCATGTGACATGCTGCCTCCCCGTTTGCTTCCTGCCATGACTGTAAGTTTCCTGAGGCCTCACAAGAAGTAGATGTCACGCTTCCCATAAAGCCTGTAGAATTATGAGCCAATTAAATCTCTCTTTATAAATTACCCAGTTTCAAATATTATTTATAGCAATGCAAGAATGGTCTAATACAGATAATTTTTACTACATTAAAATTAAGAGCATCTATTTATTATGTGTACTATTTTTTAAAAAGTTAAAATACAAGTCACAAACTGGCAAAAGATATTTATAAGAGCATAACCAGTGGAGGATTACAATCCAAAATATTTAAAGAAAACCTATAATAGGAAAAGATGAATAATGTAGTAGGAAAGTGGGCAAAAAACATAAACATGTAATCTTGTTAGAAATTAAAGACATGCAAATTAGAACCACGGTGAAATACCAATTTTTTACTCTTCCATTTGGCCACAATTTTTTAAAGTTGGAAAATTTCAAGTCTTGCCTGGGTTGGAGCAATAGAGCTCTCATCTGTTGCTTGTGGGTGGGTAATTGGTACAACTACTTTGGAAAAAATATCCTCTGGCTTAGCAAATTTATTCTTAGGTATGCAGCTTAGAAAAACTGTTAGACATGTGCATCTGGAGTCAAGTCCAAGAATGTTAGGGAAGTTCTACCTACAGCAACAAAATGCTGGAAACAACTCCAATATACATTAACTACAGAATGGATAATTGAATGTTACTAGTCATACAATAGAAAACTATATAACAGTGCAGGAAGATGACTCATAGACAGCATTTGTCAACATGGAAGAACCTAGAAACATAATGCTAAGTGAAGGAAGCAAATCACAAAAGAGAACATATGAATCTATGTATATAAAGTTAGAATCTAGGCAAATTTAAAGTCATTTCTTTAGAGATTCAGTAAAGTGATCAAGAAAAGCAATGAATTGTTGAAAGAAAAACTGAATAAATGGACACAACAGTTGGTATAATTGTTTCCTCTCACTGAGAAAAGTAGTATGGCCATCAAGAAAAACTTTTATGTACATATTTTGCCAAAAGCAGACATTCTTGTCATTTAGAGATTTTTCAAAAAGAAAAGGAAAAATAAAAATCTTAAATTCTCTTTCCTTGGCAAATTTTTTCCTGCCAATCGAATAAACAACAACAAAAGAAATAAAATATCTGTGGTTTAATTTCTCTGAGTTTTTTTGTGAGACATCTTTCACAATGTGGCATACACCACGTTCTTCACAATTAAATTTTCCAAACAGGGTAGGAGTTACTGTTCCTTCCTGGTGGAGGGGCTCAATTAACTCCTGGTCCTGGTGTTCAGACTCTAAAATGAATTTGCTCCCTCTCCAAGTTATAATTGTGTAACAATTGCCGATGAAGGAAATTGATGTGATCATGTCTGGCTAGCAGGAAACTCCGCAGATAAGTTGTCAGACCATTACATGGCAGCCTTAATGGACCAGAAGCTCAGTCTGTCTCCGCCTGTCCTGAAACCCCATTTTGCTCTACAGAGTCTGGATTTTGTCATAGTATGATTTTACTATCATCATCGTAGTTTAATTATTCTTAAATATTAGAAATATTAAAATAATTATTAAAAATACCTTACTAAAGAAATAAAAAGTTTTATAAAACTTGACATGTGAATTTGTAAACTTTTATTGGTTGAAAGGTACTAAATAACTAGAACAACTTTCAAACAACAGCAGCAACAACCAAAAGCACTTTTAAAAAACTGTATTAGAAATAATAAATCTGTTAACACAAAACAAATTTATGGTCACTATTTCCTGTAGAAGGATATGTTTTTCCCTCTTACTTTATTTGAAAAGGGAAAATTTTCAGTCCACAAACGCATTAGTCATTATTAAAGCTTCATAAAACACAAGGAAAACAATTTTCATATCTTTAAGTCATATAAAATTTCACTGAGTAGTTCCTATTGAGATGCATGTTAACACAAACATAAATCATTATTACATTCTACTGTACCATCCCTCAGGTTAAAAAAATCTATCTCAGTATACACTTACTATATATAAGTTTGGGGAATTAAAATTCTTATTTTGGGCGGTCTTTGGAAAAGAGTATTTTACAATGGAGTGAACTCTTAAAAAGTGTAAATCAAGGCTGGGCAAAGGTGGCTCACGCCTGTAATCCCAGCACTTTGGAGGCCAAGGTGGGCGGATCACATGAGACCAGGAGTTCAAAATCAGCCTGGCCAACATGGTGAAACCCCTAAAAATACACAAATTAGCTGGGTGTGGTGGTGCACATCTCTAATTCCAGCTACTCAGGAGGTTGAGGCACGAGAATCACTTGAACCCAGGAGGTGGAGGTTGCAGTGAGCCAAGATCGCGACACTGCACTCCAGCCTGGGTGACAGAGCAAGACTCTGTCTCAAAAATAAATGAAATGAAACAAAATGAAATGAAATAAAATACTGGTAATCAACTTCTCTTTGCCACTGTCTAACTATGAGATCTTGAATAAGTGGTGTTACTTTTCTGGAACTCAGTTTTCTAGTCTAGATTTTCTCTTATGGTTGATTCTATTCTAATAAATTTTGCTAGATTCCATATTTTGACTTTACTGTTAACTAAAAGACATGCTATTTAACCATGTAACACAAGTATCTGGGGCAGGTTTGCAGTATTATAAATCATTAGAGGGGTCACCTTGGCTATACTAACTTCCCTAGTATCCCTAATGCCCAACCTGTTACATGGAGTAGATGTGCACACTATGTTTTTGAATAAAGGAATGAATGAATGAATAGCTTTAGCTCAGGGAGTTACTAATGCTCATAATTTTACTGAAAATCTGTAACTTTTACCTCATTAAAATATTATAGTAGGCCGGGTGCAATGGTTCACACCTGTAATCCCAGGTCTTTGGGAGGCCGAGCGGGGTGGATCACCTGAGGTCAAGAGTTCGAGACCAGCCTGGCCAACATGGCGAAACCCCATCTCTACTAAAAATACAAAACATTAGCCAGGCATGGTGGCAGGCGCCTGTAATTCCAGCTACTCAGGAGGCTGAGGCAGGAGAATTGCTTGAACACAGGAGGTGGAAGTTGTAGTGAGCCAAGGTCGCACCGTTGCACTCCAGCCTGGGCAACAAGAGTGAGACTCCATCTCAAAAAATAATTAAAAAAAAAATACACACACACACACACACGCACACACACACACACACACACACATATATATATGAAAGTAAATTTTGTATGTGAGTTTTAAATTATCTGATTTTCCTTCGGGGATTTTTTTTCCTTTTTACCTCTTACCTCTGCAATCCTCTGCCCTGCTCACAGACCAGCATTCTGAAGAGATTGAGTTTTGAAACAGTTGAAAGAAATTGATTAGAGAGGAAGAGTGTAGTTTTTACTTAGCATTCAATGGCCAATTAACATGCCTTCTACCCACTCACTAAACAATCTTGGGCATGTTAATTCTCCATCGTGGGTCTCTCTGGTTCTTTAAAAAATGAGGATAACAACATTGACTTGTTTTGAAGAGGAAACAGCTAACAGCCATAAAGATTACAGTTCATCAGTGAGCTTGTGGAAGGCTAATCTCTAATATCAGTCAGTGTGCGATATTCACCTGGTTGCTTCCTTTGGGGAAAACTTCTGGAAACAAAATAGTACCCATTAAGAAATACAGCTTTTTCCCTTCCACAGTTGCCAAAGTTTGTTTATTTTGGGGGTTGTTTGTTATACTTATTTTTTTTCCTTTTCTAATTAAGGTGTTCTGGAAATAAGATCATTATCCTCGTGGATATCTGCTGGGTAGAGTACCCTTGAAGGTCAAGATTTTTGCATGATTCATCAAAGGAAATAATGAGGCAGTAAGTAAATTTAAAGTCCAGACTCAGGTTCTTTGTGGGAAAAAAAAAAAATGGCAACTACACACTTGCTCTCTAATCAGTTTCTTTCAGTTGTTTCAAAACTCAGCCTCTCCAGAATGCTGGTCTGTGAGCAGGGCAGAGAGTTGCAGAGGTAAGAGGTAGAAAGAAAAAAAAAATCAGTTGAAAGAGAATATTTCTGGAAAATTATTACTAACTTTAAGATTGGACACTTTTTAAAGGCATCGTTACAAAGTTATACAAATATATCAAAAAATCTGATTATTATAAATATCATATCCAGTTTTGACAAAAATGAGTCATAAAATGAGAACGTTTCCCTTTCCCTACAGGTTTGACTGGTCGTGGTAATTAATTTTAACATCTGTTAAGGTCATTTGCTCTGTAAAATGATAAATTATCAAATAGCAGGGCATAAAAGAAAAGTGACAATTGCATGTACATTGTGCACCATATGGCCCAATTCAGTACCAATATAGGGAACAACACAGGCTTGGTAAACAATAGGGATAATATGGCCTGTGTTAACAAGAGTAGATTTCTATCAAGTAGTGAAAGTACAAAGTCATATGGTAAATTTTGGCCTCACAAAGATGAGAGTAATATCATTAGCCATTTATTGCAAAGGAACGAAATTTTTTCAAATTAAACTCATGATGGATTTTAATAACTTGGTTAATGTTAGCAAATGATTATGCCTCAAGCCATTACAATAATGATCATTATTAGCAAGAGTCTGTTTTCACAATGTTTATAATGCTTAAAATTAATCCAGAAGTCAAGAGTCATTAAATCATTTCACCTGCAGCAGAATTTAAAAGACGCACGTATTTCACATAATTGCAATTTAAAAACAAAAGCTATGAAGGCAGTGGAAAAATACACAAGAAAATCAAGCTGTTAACTACAGTGCCACCAAGCGACCATCCTCAAAATTCCACATATAATCAAAAGGGCAAATATAAAGGAAAATAATTACATGCAGAAAAGAGACCACAGCAAGAACCTCAGATGGATGCTGATTATGGACCTCGTTGAATCTCAAAACTCTAAAAGGTCAACTTTTAACTATCTAGAATTAATCATTTTCATCTAGGAAACTTCAGGGATCATCAGTGGATTGCCAGAGAGCTTGCAGATTGCTGAGTTTGAAACACAGATGGAGATAAGTCCTTTAAAACAGTAGCTAGGTTTTCAAATGTAAGGGAAAAAAACGTGTTTGAGTGGTATGAAAGAGTTGACCATTTCAGATGACATGGTATCGTCTTCAGATACAAAGAATAAAGTGTGAACAAAAGAGAAAATTATAACAGAAAACATTTAATTATATCCCCTAGAATCTTTTCTAGGTGTCAGGTTTAAAGTCTATAAAATGTTGGAATCAGACCAGATGATTTCTAAAGTCACTTACCAGGCCAGAAATCCTATGGCAAAGATCATTCAAGTCATGTGGCTCCACAAATTTTATGCAAAACATGGACATATATGCTTGTACAGTATGAGATTGTACTCTAATAGTTGAACTGATAACACACCTCAATTGAACTAAAAACTAAAAGGTGTTAAAGAAAAATAGAAAAAAAAACTTATAAATCCAGATAAAAGGTAATTTGGAAATAACTCTTACCAATAATGTTTGACTCATTTATTTTTTCATTTATTCATCAAGTATATCTTGAGTTCTAACTATGTGTCAGGCATATGGGCTAAGTTCTAGGGATAACAACATACCATGGGAACTGTTTTCCAAGATGGGAAGATATCATTAATAAAAAGAACTCAGAACTAATCACATGAGGCTAAAAAATATTGGTTGAAAAAGGGTAAGAAGTTAGCCCAGCTTCCAAGGTATATATAGATTCATTATAGTCTATAGATGAAAATATCTGACCCCACCCTTATGAGTTATCCCTGGAAATGCTGTCTTTATTCTTAGGTCAAGCAGCATAAAACTGACAACCAATCAACCAACAAAAAATGACTAAGGGAGTGACGAGTCTGAATGAGTAATGGGAGAAACTTAGGGGCTAAATATAAACCATTTTACTATATAGACTGACCAAACCAGGTCTAAAAATAGAAAACTAATGTGGGGATTGATATTGTTTTCCAGTGCACAAGGAGATAACCATGGGAGTGGACAGTAAGATAGAGTTTGGAAGAGGAAACTTCAGATAATTTCAGAAAAAAAATACATCCTGTCCGAGAAAATTATCCCATTAATACAATCACTGAAGAGCAATGTTAGAAATTCCATTTGTTGATGGGTTGGGAACCCACTAACTGAAGCTTTAGGGCATGTGTTATTATCTGAGGAGCAGAATGGGCCGCTGGTGCCTCTCAGTCTCTGATTTACACTCTGCAAATGCTCAGGGCAGAAGTGGAAAATCATTAAGGAAAAGCAAGTGCGTTCTCTGTGGAATATGGAAATGGATTATGGCATGTTTCAAAGTTACAAACTATTCAATTAAGTCATTTCCCCCTTCACTTGTTGCTTCTTTCCTATTGGTTCCAGTGAAGGAGCCAAACAGACCCAACACTCTACTTTTCCAGAGAACTGGAGTCCAGTCTGAATGCCACCGACTAAAAGAATATGATAATTTTTTTTTTCCTAAAGATTGTCCACATTTGCCATGCAAAACAGTTCAAATTTCTGGTTCTCTTTCTCCTGTCCTGAAGTCAACAAACATGCAAAAATGTCACCTGGGCAAGGTGAGTTAGTCCAAGAGTGTCCAGTGTGTCTGATTGCTGCTGACTTGTCTACACCCTCACAGTCCCTTACAATGACCTCTAGGAAATTAGGAAATAAGAACGTGTCCTGATTTTGTTGGACAGGTGCAACACTCAACCAGCTCATACTTGGCTCTAGTCTGACCATGCCAGAAAGGGCCAGCCATTATCTTCTGTTGTATTTTTAAAGTGCAGAAAACAAAAAGCAACTACCTTTTTGGTTCTGTGACTAGGCACCTCTGCTCAGCTTCTATCCCCAGTTTGGAGTTTGGAGCTCAGTGGTGTTCTTCTCATAACTTCTACCTGGTGGTTTGGACCTTGGCTCTTTGAGTTAAATATATGACTTCTGATTTTAACCATCTGCTGTATTTCTAGACTGAACTGGCTGCACTTATTGTTTGTTTGTTTCCTGATGTATTTTTCCCCTCTCTTAGACCTAAGCTATGAACCCAATGTTGATTCATAAAACTTTGCAGTAATCTTTCCTTTGATCTATAAGGAAATGTTTAAAAATTGATTAAATGTTTCAGGATTCATCTTCTCAGCTTTGCTGGTACAGAAACTTTTTCATTTTCAGACCTATGCCTGTTTGTCATCTTAAAAAAAAACCCATTCTTTTGGTCATTCCAGGTATAAATGAACAATTATAATAACAGTGATATCTCTGCTAAAGTAATAAACTATAGTTTAAGGTGTCATTTAAGCTATAAATTATTAGTTATTAGTAGTCACTTTTATAGGTAGTTTTTTTGTGATCTGTGCCTTTCTTTGCATGTGTAAAAAATCCATGTAGTGGGAATTTGTTTTATTTTAATATGAGTGGTTAGAAATATAGGTTCTAGAATAATGATATAACTGATATATCCAATTAGTTTACCAAAGCATTATCTATCATAGCTTAGTGTATGCACTCTATAATTTTCTTGCATAAGTAAATTATTATTATTTCTTTTAAGTACAACTGGCATTCACATTTTTCCTCAGTCTATAATTTAGAAATTTTGATAATAGACAGGTAAATAGATGGTCTTTCTTGATGAGTTATAATTAAGGCATCAAACACTTACTTAATGTTAGGAAATAAATTGCCTTAAAATACACTTATGCAAATACCTCAAATGGACCCACATGACTTCAGTAGCTGAAAGTAATTATAATAGAAATTTTCAATTCTAGTCCATAGGAGAGTACAAATACTAAAGCTCCCACACTTGTAAGAAATATGCCAGAATTTGCAAAAAAAAATTTTATTTACAGAAATGTCCATTTATTCTCACACTTGTTTTCAGCTGCTTCGAGAGAACAAGTTGACATGGACAACATCAGTTAACATCATTGCCTGAATTCTCCTTGGTAATTGACTTTAATTGTCAGAGCATAAGACTGGGGAATGGAAGATATACTACATGAGTTCTCTGTTCATATATCTCCCTTCTTTCCATCCTCCCCCACCTTTAGTTTGTGAGATGTACTTCCCAGTCATGTGGGTTTTGGAATTCTATCTAATCAAGGAGTTTACACCCAAGGCATAGACCACAGATAGGAGGTAATCCTAATCATTTGAAACGGCATGGAACCAAAAAGAAGAATTCTAACTTCTACATTATCATGCTATTTTTTTTGCTGTAAAACAATAAATAATTCTTAGAAATCAAAAAAATTCTTAGAAATTGTTATGATTTGATGTTTATGAAATCATAAACATTAGATCCTAAATCTGATTCTTAGAATCTTACGCATGTTAGGAATTGGGATTAAATTATACATAGCTTTGTTAATAATAGGTTAGATCACATGAAATTACCATTTTTAACTGACAAATAATTGTGTATATTTATGTAGTAGAATGTGATGGTTTGATATATATATATATAGACAGTATAGATTCAGTCAAGCTAATTAACATACCCATCATCTGACATCATTTTTTTGTGGTGAGAACATTAAAAATCTATTCTCCGAGCGATTTTGAAATAAACGTTATTAACTGTGTTAGTCCATCCTTGTTTTACTATCAAGAAATACCTGAGATTGGGTAATTTATAAAGAAAAGAGGATTATTTGGCTTATGGTTCTGCAAGTTGTACAGGAAGCATGGCAGCATCTGCTTCTGGGTGGAGGCCTCAGGGATCTTTCAATCATGGCAGAAGGCAAAAGAGGAGTGAGACGTCACACAAGGCTAGAGCAGGAGGAAGAGAGAGAGGGGAGAAGTGCTACAGACTTTTAAACAACCAGATCTCATGATAACTATTACAAGAACATCACCGAGGAGATGGTGCTAATCTACTTGTGAGAACCCCACCCCTTTGATCCAATCACCTCCCACCCAGCCCCACCTCCAACATTGGGGATTATAGGTGAACATGAGATTTGGGTGGGGACACAGATCCAAACCATATCATTAACTATGTTCAAAGTGCAGTGCAATAGGTCACTAAAGCTTATTGCTGCGATCTAACTGGAACTTTGTAAAAATGATGGTTAGATTCCACAAAGTGGTAATGCCTGAACTATATATAAGCTATTAGGCCCAAAGACCCGATAGGGGAGTGTTAACCTGTTCTCCTTTCATGAAACACTGAAACTACAATTTTTGTACGTTAAAAAGATCAAATGTTGGCAGCTTCATAAGGTTTAACTACATAAAATCAGAGTATAATAGGAAATTTTATTAAACAGAGCTATGTGCTAGGTATTCTATTAGTTACATGTTTATTATATTAGACTTTTACAAAACGTTGCCGGGTTGATATTATTATTATTCCCATTTATAGAGGAGAAAATGATGTAGTTTGACAAAGTTGGCATGGCTATTAGCTTCTGGTTTAAAGCTATGCCTTTTTTTTTTTTTTTTTTTTAAAGATGGTGAATTGGAGAGGTTGTTAGTATGCCTCTCCCACTTGGAAAGACAAAATAGTGTGGAGAGATTCATGCTGTGAACTTTTTTCCAAGAAGCAATACAGGAACTTAACAGGAAAACTGAAGAAACCACAGACCCCTTGAAAGAAGCAGCAGGCTGCAGCCTACACCATGAGCCAGGCAGATAACTGTGAGTCCCCTTAGTGTGCAGGGGGAGAAACTGCCTCTGGGATATACACTCCCACTGAGGAACCTGGCAATCCAGTCCCCAGAGGAAACCCTCAACCCTACCCAGAGCTGGAACTGATTTAGTGAGCATCGGGGAGCATATGAGAAGGAGTGGCATTGGGACATGCTTTGGCTCCCAGATGCCAGTGGGGACAAAGGGAAGCCATTTCTGATCCTACCTCACCGTGAACCTCATGGAAGTTGGCCAGTTAACTCAGGCGGTGGTCACAGGTGGAGAGAAGCTCCCAACTGAGATTCGTGATATAATCTCAACTAGGAACGAACCCCCTAGACCACGGGCAGAAAGTGTGCTGTAGCCACAGGTGCAGAAGCTGGATGCCCCTGCCTCGGGGCCAGACTGGGAGAGGCATGACCTGAAAGCTGTGGTTTCTTTCTCAGTGGGGAAGGTTTACGGCCTGGGGCAGTTGTGGGTTCTGAGCACAGGCTGTCTGGAACGTAGCTAGCTGCTGCTAGTGGAACAATGTGGTGCGAGACCTGCTTTGCTAAGTGCATGGCAGCTGTGTGGGGCTTACTGCCACCCGCTATTCCCCACTCCCTGTGTGGATTCTTATGTGCAGCAGAGGCAGCTGCACTCTTCCCTGGAGTACCACCCCGGAAGCCAGAGAACTTCCCTCTGATCCCCACTGGGGCTGTTGCTTGTGCGCACACATAGGGAGCCAGAGCACAGACTTGCCTGACCCAGCCCCCGCCTGGCTTTGCCCCTCCACCTGCCCTCGTAGCTTAACATAAAGAATGGGGACTTTGGGGAGCTCTATGGCCCTTCGCATTGACTGAGACATTAGAGTACCTCCCTTGGATAACATAAAGCCAGCACAAATCCCACCGCTACCGCCATAGCTGATGCTGTTTTGCAAGTATCACCTCCTTGCTGAAGGCCAACTGACACAATCCATTACAGCATCTCCTGGTAGAATAACACAGCACCAGGGAAGAATAAAATGTATGAGTGACTTCAGCTATCACAATTGCCTGCAACATCCTGCCTAACCAGGAGGTTGTGAATGTGCTCATGTGACCAGTTTATTACTACTACAATGGACGTTTGTGAAAGCCAATAGTAAGGCTATTTATAACAAAGGAAATCTCTCAGCATCTGTGTTATTCCCCTGCCACCTCCATCAGAGCTGGTGCTGGTACCTGCGGCTGGTCAGATCACATCACTGGATCCCTTTCAGATATTCCCCAGCACCAGCCTGGAGTGTGGCAGCCCCACTGGGTTGCTAGACCCAGAGGAGCACTAGGATTCACAGTAGTCTGGCCCTCAGGGACTCCTACTCCTAGAGGAAGCAGGAGTGCACCACATCAAGGGAGCACCCTGTGGGACAAAAGAATCCAGATGGCAGGCCTTGAGTCACAGAAATGTCTGCTTGTGGGAAGTGTCTTTCAACAGAGGTACAGATGCAGTGCTGGGCTCAGTAGGGAAAGTCTGCTACTCTATCCTAATATCAAGCAGCCCTGGTGCTCATTAAGGGTCATGGAGAAGGGGACTTCTCCCCCTTGCCCACCACCGCAGACACACTTAGGGCTTCTCCCATGGGAGTTTGGTGTGGGTGCACCTGTACATAGCCTTTGTGGGACATTTCAGCGTTTCTACATCCACACAGGAGGAGTGCCCTTGAACAAGGGGTAAAGTCACAATCCCTCTCTACATGGAATATCAGAATTACAGCGAATGAAAAGAGGTGCCTATCTGATCTCAATACCTAGAACACTCAGTTGGGAGTGTGACTGGGAGATGGATCGCTTTCCTGCTGGCCTTGTAGGGGACTTGGGGTGGCTCCCTCCCTTCTCCCTGAAAAGACCTCAAAGTGTTTCACTCAGAGCTTCCCCAGCCACCACTGCCAAGGCTAGGACCTCTGCCCACCATTGGGTATTGCATTTACCACCTGCTTTAGCCACAACTGGCTTTTACCCGTGAGCATCTCCTGGCCTGAAACCTGAACTGCTCAAACCAATGAATAAAATACTGGGGAAAAAATAAATGAAAAGGACACCACTGGAGAATGGGATAAGCATCATGAGACCTCTGCCATCCCAACCCCACAGTATACAGTAAACCTGCTTACACACTCAGCACATCATTAATACAACCAGCATCTGAGAAAGCCATCAAAGACTTCCTATAACCAAGGAAATCATACAGCACCTTCACCATTGAAGGCACTCAGAGCCAAATAAGGTTACAGTAAACTATAACCTTTGAAGTTACATCCTTGAGGGGGAAAAAGAGAAAAGAAAAACACAGAATTTACTCTCCTTCTATATGTGATTTACTGCATACCTATCTGGAAACATCCGACACTGCTTCACTCTTCACATCCTGTTTTCTGTCTTTGTTTATATATAGATATGGACATATACACACACACACATATACTTTAAGTTCTAGGGTACATGTGCACAATCTGCAGGTTTGTTACATATGTATACATGTGCCATGTTGGTTTGCTGCACCCATTAACTTGTCAGTTACATTAGGTATTTCTCCTAATACTATGCCTCCCCCGCCCCCCACCTCATGACAGGCCCTGGGGTGTGATGTTCCCCGCGCTGTGTCCGTGTTCTCATTGCTCAATTCCCACCTATGAGTGAGAACACGTGGTGTTTGGTTTTCTGTCCTTGTGATAGTTTGCTGAGAATGATGGTTTCCAGCTGCATCCATGCCCTTGCAAAGGACATGAACTCATCCTCTTTTATGGCTTCATAGTATTCCATGGTGTATATGTGCCACATTCTCTTTATCCAGTCCATCATAGATGGGTTGGTTCCAAGTCTTTGCTATTGTGAATAGTGCCACAATAAACATACGTGTGCATATGTCTTTATAGTAGAATGATTTATAATCCTTTGGATATATACCCAGTAATGGGATCACTGGGTCAAATGGTATTTCTAGTTCAGTCCCTGAGGAAATGCCATACTGTCTTCCACAATGGTTGAAATAGTTTACACTTCCTATTTCTCCACATCCTCTCCAGCATCTGTTGTTTCATGACTTTTTAATGATCGCCATTCTAACTGGTATGAGATGGTATCTCGTTGTTTTGATTTGCATTTCTCTGATGGCCAGTGATGATGAGCATTTTTTCATGTGTCTGTTGGATGCTTGAATGTCTTCTTTTGAGAAGTGTCTGTTAATATCCTTTGCCCACTTTTGATGGGGTTGTTTTTTTCTTGTAAATGTGTTTAAGTTCTTCGTAGATTCTGGATTTTAGCTCTTTGTCAGATGGGTAGATTGCAAAACATTTCTCCCATTCTGTAGGTTGCCTGTTCACTCTGATGGTAGTTTCTTTTGCTATGCAGAAGTTCTTTAGTTTAATTAGATCCCATTTGTCAATTTTGACTTTTGTTGCCATTACTTTTGGTGTTTTAGTTATGAAGTCTTTGCCCATGCCTATGTCCTGAATGGTATTGCCTAGGTTTTCTTCTGGGATTTTTATGGTTTTAGGTCTAACATCTAAGTCTTTAAACATCTCAAATTAATTTCTGTATAAGGTGTAAGTAAGGGATCCAGTCTCAGCTTTCTGCATATGGCTAGCCAGTTTTCCCAGCACCATTTATTAAATAGGTAATCTTTTCCTCATTGCTTGTTTTGGTCAGGTTTGTCAAATATCAGATGGTTGTATATGTGTGGTGTTATTGTGCCCAGAATTGGTGGGTTCTTGGTCTTGCTGACTTCAAGAATGAAGCTGCGGACCCTTGCAGTGAGTGTTACAGCTCATAAAAGTGGCATAGACCCAAAGAGTGAGCAGCAGCAAGATTTATTGCGAAGAGCAAAAGAAGAAACCTACCACAGCATGGAAAGGGACCCAAGCGGGTTGCCACTGCTTGTTCGGGTGACCTGCTTTTATTCCCTTATCTGGCCCAACCCACATCCTGCTGATTGGTCCATTTTACAGAGAGATGATTGGTCCATTTTGACAGAGTGCTGATTGGTGCATTTACAAACCTTTAGCTAGAAACAGAGTGCTGATTGGTGCGTTTACAAACCTTTAGCTAGACAGAAAAGTTCTCCAAGTCCCCACCCAATTAGCTAGACACAGAGTGCTGATTGGTGCGTTTATAAATCTTTAGCTAGACACAGAGTGCTGATTGGTGCATTTACAATCCTTTAGCTAGACAAGAAAAGTTCTCCAAGTCCCCACCCATCCCAGAAGCCCAGCAGGCTTCACTTGTTACTGGCACTCGTCCCCGGGACTTTGCGGTGCCTAACCTGGGCACTCTGGCAGCCCAGAGGGAGCTCATCCCAGACAACCAAGAAGAAAAGAGGGGAAGGAGAAATAGATGGAGACCCGCCATTGTGGCCAACAACCCCGTGAAGAGGGAATGGCAGTTCACGCACAGGAGCCAGCCTCTGATCAAGCCCAGCAGGTGCCAGCCAGCCATGCCAAGTGTGGGGCCTGCCAAGCCCATGCCCAACCAGAACCCGGGCCAGCCTGCAAGGGCCACGTGCAGCCCCGGCTCCCGCCCACACCTCTCTCTCCACACTTCCCCACGAGCAGAGGGAGCTGGCTCCAGCCTCAGCCAGCCCCAGAGAGGGGCCCCCGCAGCGCAGCAGCAGTCTGCAGGGCTCCTTGAGCATGGCCACAGTGGACACCAAGGCCAAGGAAGTGCCAGGAGTGAGTGAGGGCTGCTAGCATGTTATCACTTCTGATTATTTCTAAGGACTCTGTTCTGTTCCATTGGTCTATATCTCTGTTTTGGTACTAGTACCATGCTGTTTTAGTTACTGTAGTCTTGTAGTATAGTTTGAAGTCAGGTAGCATGCCTCCAGCTTTGTTCTTTTTGCTTAGGATTGTCTTGGCAATGCGGGCTCTTTTTTGGCTCCATATGAACTTTAAAGTCGTTTTTTCCAGTTCTGTGAAGAAAGTCATTGGTAGCTTGATGGGGATGGCATTGAATCTGTAAATTACCTTAGGCAGTATTGCCATTTTCACGATATTGATTCTTCCTATCCATGACCATGGAATGTTCTACCATTTGTTTGTGTCCTCTTTTATTTCATTGAGCAGTAGTTTGTAGTTCTCTTTGAAGAGGTCCTTCACATCCCTTGTAAGTTGGATTCCTAGGTATTTTATTCTCTTTGTAGCAATTGTGAATGGGAATTCACTCATGACTTGGCTCTCTGTTTGTCTGTTATTGGTGTATAGGAATGCTTGTGATTTTTGCACATTGATTTTGTATCCTGAGACTTTGCTGAAGTTGCTTATCAGCTTAAGGAGATTTTGGGCTGAGACAATGGGGTTTTCTAAATATACAATCATGTCATCTGCAAAAAGGGACAATTTGACTTCCTCTTTTCCTAATCGAATACCCTTTGTTTCTGTCTTTTGCCTGATTGCCCTGGCCAGAACTTCCAACACTATCTTGAATAGGAGTTGTGAGAGAAGGCATCTCTGTCTTGTGTTGGTTTTCAAATGGAATGCTTCCAGTTTTTGCCCATTCAGTGTGATATTGGCTGTGGGTTTGTCATAAAGAGCTCTTATTATTTTGAGATATGTTCCATCTATACCTAATTTATTGAGAGTTCTTAGCATGAAAGGCTGTTGAATTTTGTTGAAGGCCTTTTCTGCATCTATTGAGATAATCATGTGGTTTTTGTTGTTGGTTCTGTTTATGTGATGGATTGTGTGTATTGATTTGCGTATGTTGAACCAGCCTTGAATCCCAGGGGTAGCCGACTTGATGGTGGTGGATAAGCTTTTTGATGTGCTGCTAGATTCGGTTTGCCAGTATTTTATTGAGAATTTTCGCATCAATGTTCATCAGTGATATTGGTCTAAAATTCTCTTTTTTTGTTGTGTCTCTGTCAGGCTTTGGTATCAGGATGATGCTGGCCTCATAAAATGAGTTAGGGAGGATTCCCTCTTTTTCTATTGATTGCAATAGTTTCAGAAGGAATGGTACCAGCTCCTCTTTGTACCTCTGGTAGAATTCGGCTATGAATCTGTCTGGTCCTGGACTTTTTTTGGGTGGTAGGCTATTTATTATTGCCTCAATTTCAGAGCCTATTATTGGTCTATTCAGAGATTCAGTTTCTTCCTTGTTTAGTCTTGGGGGGGTGTATGTGTCCAGGAATTTATCCATTTCTTCTAGATTTTCTACTTTATTTGCATAGAGGTGTTTATAGTATTCTCTGATGGTAGTTTGTATTTCTGTGGGATCAGTGGTGATATCCCCTTTATCATTTTTTATTGTGTCTATTTGATTCTTCTCTCTTTTCTTCTTTATTAGTCTTGCTAGCGGTCTACAAATTTTGTTGATCCTTTCAAAAACTAGCTCCTGGGTTCATTGATGGTTTGAAGAGTTTTTTGGGTCTCTATCTCCTTCCGTTCAGCTCTGATCTTCATTATTTATTGCCTTCTGCTAGCTTTTGAATTTGTTTGCCCTTGCTTTTCTAGTTCTTTTAATTGTGATGTTAGGTGTTAATTTTAGATCTTTCTTTCTTTCTCTTGTGGGCATTTAGTGCTATAAATTTCCCTCTACACACTGCTTTAAATGTGTCCCAGAGATTCTGGTATGTTGTATTTTTGTTCTCTTTGGTTTCAAAGAACATCTTTATTTCTGCCTTCATTTTGTTATTTACCCAGTAGTCATTCAGGAGCAGGTTGTTCAGTTTCCATGTAGTTTTGCGGTTTTGAGTGAGTTTCTTATATCCTGAGTTCTAATTTGATTGCACTGTGGTCTGAGAGAGTTTGTTGTGATTTCTGTTTTTTTACATTTGCTGAGGAGTGCTTTACTTTCAATTATGTGGTCAATTTTGGAATAAGTGCCATGTGGTGCTGAGAAGAATGTATATTCTGTTGATTTGAGGTGGAGAGTTCTGTAGATGTCTATTAGGTCTGCTTGGTGCAGAGCAGAGTTCAAGTCCCGGATATCCTTTTTAACCTTCTATCTCGTTGATCTGTCTAATATTGACAGTGGGGTGTTATGGTCTCCCATTATTGTTGTGTGGGAGTCTAAGTCTCTTTGTAGGTCTCTAAGGACTTGTTTTATGAATCTGGGTACTCATGTATTGGGTGCATATATATTTAGGATAGTTAGCGCTTGTTGTTGCATTGATCCCTTTACTATTATGTAATGGCCTTCTTTGTCTCTTTTGATCTTTATTGGCTTAAAGTCTGTTTTATCAGAGACTAGGATTGTAACACCTGCTTTTTTTTGCTTTCCATTTCCTTGGTAGATCTTCCTCCCTCCCTTTATTTTGAGCCTATGTGTGTCTCTGCACGTGAGATGGGTCTCCTGAATACAGCAAACTGATGGGTCTTGACTCTTTATCCAATTTGCCAGTCTTTTAATTGGGTCATTTAGCCCATTTACATTTTAGGTTAATATTGTTATGTGTGAATTTGATCCTGTCATTTTGATGTTAGCTGGTTATTTTGCCTGTTAGTTGATGCAGTTTCTTTGTAGCATTGATGGTCTTTACAATTTAACATGTTTTGCAGTGGCTGGTACCAGTTATTCCTTTCCATGTTTAGTGCTTCCTCCAGGAGCTCTTATAAGGCAGGCCTGGTGGTGACAAAATCTCTCAGCATTTGCTTGTCTGCAAAGGATTTTATTTCTCCTTCACTTATGAGGCTTACTTTGGCTGCATATGAAATTCTGGGTTGAAAATTCTTTTCTTTAAGAACGTTGTATATTGGTCCCCACTTTCTTCTGGCTTGTAGAGTTTCTGCCAAGAGATCCACTGTTAGTCTGATGAGCTTCCCTTTGTGGGTAACCTGACCTTTCTCTCTGGCTGCCCTTAACATTTTTTCCTTCACTTCAAGCTTGGTGAATCTGACAATTCTGTGTCCTGGGGTTGCTCTTCTAGAGGAGTATCTTTGTGACGTTCTCTGTATTTCCTGAATTTGAACCTTGGCCTGCCTTGCTAGGTTGGGGAAATTCTCCTGGATAATATCCCAAAGAATGTTTTCCAACTTCCATTTTCCCTGTCACTTTCAGGTACACCAATGAAACATACATTTGGTCTTTTCACAGAGTCCCATATTTCTTGGGTGCTTTGTTCATTTCTTTTTACTCTTTTTTCTCTAAATTTCTCTTCTCGTTTTATTTCATTAATTTGATCTTCAATCACTGATACCCTTTCTTCCACTTGATTGAATCGGCAACTGAAGCTTGTATATGAGTCATGTAGTTCTCGTGGAATGGTTTTAACTCCATCAGGTCATTTAAAGTCTTCTCTAAACTGCTTATTCTAGTTAGCTATTCATCTAATCTTTTTTCAAAGTTTTTAGCTTCCTTGCAATGGGTTTGAACATCCTCCTTTAGCTTGGAGAAGTTTGTTATTGCCGACCTTCTGAAGCCTACTTCTGTCAACTTGTCAAAGCCATTCTCCATCCAGCTTTGTTCCATTGCTGGCGAGGAGCTGCAATCCTTTGAAGGAGAAGAGGTGCCCTGGTCTTTAGAATTTTCAGTTTTTATGCTCTGGTTTCTCCCCATCTTTGTGGTTTTATCTACCTTTGGTCTTTGACGTTGGTGACCTACAGATGGGGTTTTGGTTTGGATGTGCTTTTTGTTGATGTTGATGCTATTCCTTTCTGTTTGTCAGTTTTCCTTCTAACAGTCAAGTCCCTCAGTTGCAGGTCTGTTGGAGTTTGCTGGAGGTTCACCTATGACCCTGATTGACTGGGTGTCACCAGCAGAGGCTGCAGAACAGCAAATATTGCTGCCCAATGCTTCCTCTGGAAGCTTCATGCCAGAGGGGCACTGCCTGTATGAGGTGTCAGTCAGCCCCTACTGGGAGGTGTCTCCCAGTTAGGCTACATGGGGGTCAGGGATCCACTTGAGGAGGGAATCTGTCCATTCTCAGATCTCAAAATCTGTGCTGGGATAACCACTACTGTCCATTCTTTGAGCTCACACACCATGCTGGGAGAACCACTGCTCTCTTCAGAGCTGTTAGCCAGGGCCATTTAAGTCTGCAGAAGTTTCTGCCACCTTTTGTTCAGCTATGCCTTGCCCCCAGAGGTAGAGTCTACAGAGGCAACCAGCCTTGCTGAGCTGCAGTGGGGTCCACCCAGTTTGAGCTTCCCCAGCTGCTTTGTTTACCTACTTAAGCTTCAGCAATGGTGGATGCCCCTCCCCCTGACAGGCTGCTGCCTCACAGGTCAATCTCAGACTGCTGTCCTAGCAGTGAGCAAGGCTTTTTGGGCATGGGACCTGTCAAGCCAGACACGGGATATAATCTCCTGGTGTGCCATTTGCTAAGACCATTGGAAAAGTGCAGTATTTGGGCAGGAGTGATCCATTTTTCCAGATACCATCTGTCACGGCTTCCCTTGGCTAGGAAAGGGAAATCCCCCAACCCCTTGCACTTCCCGGGTGAGACGATGCCCTGCCCTGCTTCAGCTCACCCTCCGTGGGCTGCACCCACTGTCCAACCAGTCCCGGTGAGATGAATCAGGTACCTCAGTTGGAAATGCAGAAATTACCCATTTTCTGCATTGATCACGCTGGGAGCTACAGACCAGAGCTGCTCCTGTTCGGCCATCTTGAAAAGGAATCTTTATCTGTCTTAAGTAATGTTTTCTCTCATATTTTACATTCTCCCATGGGGAAAATATAGATGAATAACTAGTTTGACATATCTAACCCAGAAATCTAAACAATTAAGTACATAATGCATGCTTACAATGAGAATTGTGGCAAGTTGTATTAAGGTAAAAATGTTGCTACTCCCTGCCAAATCTTTCCCTTAAAGCCTGTCTCAATGATAAGATTGTAATTATTGCCCAAAGATATCAGAATTAGTCATATGACTTGATTCTCCAATTATTTTTGAGCAGAAGTGACATAGGTCACTTCTGAACAAAAGATTTAAAAGCCATTGTGGGGCCCACCATTATTCTTTTTCTCCCCCCATTTTTTTGAGATGGAATCTTGCTATGTTGCCCAGGTTGGTCTTGAACTCTTGCGTTCAAGCAGTCCTCCCACTTCAGCCTCCTGAGGAGCTAAGATTACAGATGTGTGCCACTATGCCTGGCTCTTTCCTCCTTTTGCCACAGGAAAGTCAGTGTTTCAATAAAGAGGTTCTCCTTCACCTTAAATACCCAGTAGAGAGAATCCATAGCAGATATGTAGTTTTAGAAATAACCCTTTGCTTTTACAAAGAGATTTTGGATTTGATTGTTCCTAAAGCATATAGAAAATGTTGATCATTCACTTATGACTTATGGTTTGTTGTGTAATAAAAAGCATGGCAATGGTGTTGCTTTACTAACTATAAATGATTTCAGCTTCCTGCTTTTCTGGGTGGAAATACAGTAGGAAACAATTAGTGAGAAAGATATTCATGCAAGCAAGGATTGGGCTTGTATACATCTATTTTCTTTTAATTTAGAATAAACACAAATGTGGATGCAAATAAGATATATTCCTGAATACTGTCAAGTTTGGCACCTTGGAATAAGATATGTATTTGTTCTGTTTATTGATTAGAATATATAATTCTTGTTTTTGAGGCCTTGAATACATATAAAATAAGAGACTAAGAAAAGAAAATGCATAACTTATATGCTACAGCATGAGAAATATCTATTTGTAAAGGTTTTTCCAGGCTCATTTCATAGTTAGGGCATATGGTGTAGAGAGGCCCTGGACTGCAGGACCCATATGGTGTAGGACCAAAATTTGACTTAAAATGGACAGTGACTGCATTACAGACACATTTGGGGGTGCATTTGAGAAACAGTGGAGAGGAAAAAAATCTTCCCATTGGGCACAGCTAAGAGCAGTGTACCTGATTATTCTTTTGATATGCAAGGAGAAGTGGTTCAAGGTGAGAATATATAAAGATTCCTAGACAGTGGCCAATTGGTAGGGGCTTGGAAGAAAAAGGACTAGAAAATAAGATGCAAGAAGTTGTCAGGAGAGGCATGTGGGACATGTGGGAGTTGCACAAAATGTGTTTTTGTATTACATGTTAACAGCCACTAGAAAGCATCTACCATTGAAGAATTATTGAACAACAAAGTCCACAAAATGACTTGCCTGGTTGATGTTAGCTATTCTTTCTCATTGGCCACTCCAGCAACAGCCTGTGAGTACAAAGGCTGTGTACAAGTCCATCAGCATAGACTCCTATTTACAAGGTCAACGTAATTATCTCTGCCTCTGAATTTCAATACTGAGCCCCTGACATGGTACTATATTTGATAAGATTAACCAGCTACCTCATGGCAAATTGGCTACACTGGACTCCATCCATTCTAGAGAGGTCATTGGTTCATCACCACAGGAAAAGATACCCATTTCAAGTATAGATTTGCCTTTGCTTCTTACAGAGCCTTAGCCAGCTCTGCTATCTGGGGACTTATGAACTTCCTTGATCCACAGGCATGGATCCTGTGCAGCATAGCGTCCAACCAGGGTTACCACTTCAAAACAAAGCAAGTACAGGACTGGATACACTGGATAGGATACACTGATCTTATCATATACCACCCAACTCAGAATGCTAGATCCATGACAAGACCGTCGCATCCACTGATCTTATATACCACACATGTGTAAGCAGCCAGCCTTAGAGAGTACTTGGATAACCTTTTAAGACATAGATGAAGCTTCAGCTCAGAGGCAATTCTCTGAAAAGATAGGGTACCATTCTTCAGGATACAGTAGGCACATTAAATCAGAAATTTCCATACAGTGCTGTGTTCCTAACAGGAAAACTACATGGATCTGGGAACCAAGGAGTAGAAGCAGGATTGGTCCCATTTACCATCCTTCCCAATGATACAGTAGAGGGGGTGGTTCTCGTACTTCCCACAGTTATGAACTCTGCAAGCTTAGAAGTACTGGTCTGCAAAGAGAGAACTCTCATTTCAGGAGCTACAGAAATGTTACCGTTAAACTATAAGCTCTGGCTGCTACCAGGGCACTTTGGATTCCTTGTGTCCATGGACCAGCAGACCAGTAAAAGAATAACCTTTCTGGCAGGGTAATTTACCGTGATCAGTGGGAGGAGGTAGGGCTGCTTTTAACCAATAGGGCTGGGAAGGAGTATGTGTACGACTCAGGTGATCCAATTGGGCACCTCCTGATACATCTTTGGCGCACTATAGTGGTTAACAAACACGTAGAGCAATCTGGTCTGAGAAATGTATTATTTTCAGAAACCCAGACACCTTATAAATAAAGATTCAGATGATACCACCAGGTAAGGCAATTACACATGCCAAGGTGGTAGCTGAGAGTAGTAGCTGAGAATTTAGAATTCATAATAGAGGAGGAAGGGGATGAATACCAATTATAGCCCTGAGACCAACTGCAATGACAGGGACCATAATGTGTTCCACTAACTTCCCTCTAAGATCCTCTCATGAAGGGAGGCTGATGGGAGCCATGGAGAAATTCTCCCCCAAACCTGAATGGAGAAGTAGATGCTCGCAGTGCAAGCGCGGACTGTGGCAGATCTGCTGTGGGGAGCATAGTTGACTCATGGCCCCAATTCCTGCTCCTCTACATCCCTTACTGTGTTCACTCTGAGGCCACATCTTTCCCATGGAGCTGCCATCCAAAGACTGAGTGGAATGAGGGTAGTATTCCCAACCCATTCCCACTAGACACAGAATTCCTGTGACTGGCCATTTTGATTTGAGAACTCCCCAGCTTCTCAAACTTGGCCAAAACTTTCTTAAAACTCCATTGAACCTGAGACCCTTTCTACCTGACTCTTCTGTTTCCCCTCTCTTTCACAAGTGTAAGACCTGCATCATAGTCTGAGTGCTTTCCCTACCTTCTCCCCCTCCTTCCCTGCTACCCTTCATAAGTTTTTCACCAAACATATCTCTTGCCGGTCTAGTCTCATCTTGGTGACTACTTCACAGAAGACCTGAATAAACACAGGAACCAAATCTATTGGAACATTCCTCACTGTTGTCTCGGGCCAGAAGTGGTCAAATCACAATTTTTTTCAACAATGCTAGTACCCTGGCTCTTTCCACTAATGATAGGAATTGGAATATCCTCCAAAGAGAACCAAAACCCATTTTCCAATCTTTTCTTATAATTCTAATAATTATAAGGCTGGATCCGTGACAAGACCATCGCATCCACTGATCTTATATACTACACATGCATATATCCTGCTAGTCTAAGGCAGCTGAAGGTGGGGGATGGAAAATAGAATTAAATTGTTAAAAATTTTAACCTAAGTTTTAGGCCTAGCTAAGTTCTTCCATGTCCACAATCTGTATCAGCAATGCCTTCCTTGTCTATCATCCTGTCTGCAGGTCTTCAACAAATATTTCTTAAGTAAATCATTGTATTGTTTCCCATATCACCAATTAAGGACTTCAAAACACTTGAGGTCATATATACCTGACTGCTTCACTTCCTTCATGTTCTCACATAGGAGAATTCCATCAACTAAATCCAACACTGTGCTCCGGCCACCTCCTTCCATTCTATCCCCTCATTTGGGACCCTCTCCTGAGGCACGCTACATGCTTTTCCTGGCTTGTCCTTTTCTGCGTGTAAAGCATACAGTGTACAGAAGTAGAGCAATTGCTCAAGTTCTCTTTCTGAAACTTATTCTGAAAATGTGGGCCAACCATTTAACCTGAGCCTCAGTGTCCTCACTCATAAATGGAAGCAATGCTATCTCCCTCAGGTGGTTGCTAAAAGTATTAAATAAAATTACAGTTATAAATTTTAAGAGGGCACTCAAATGTTAGTTATTATTTATTACTTTTCTCCCCCATTGAAATGGCTCCTAAGCCACAAACTTTTCCTTCACAAACTTTTTTCAGTTTGATAAGATGGAGACCACTTTCCTCTATTTTGAACACGAATAAAACAATACTGCATACTTATCTGGAAACATTCAACACTGCTTCACTCTTCTCATCCTGTTTTCTATCTGTCTTAAGTGATGTTTTCTCTCATATTTTACATTCTCCCATGGGGAAAATATAGATGAATAACTATTTTGACACCTGTAACCCATAAATCTGAACAATTAAGCACATAATGCATGCTTAAAATGAGAATTGTGGCAAGTTGTATTGAGGTAAAAATGTTGCCACTCCCTGCCAAATCTTTCCCTTAGAGCCTGTCCCAATGATAAGATTGTAATTATCGCCCAGAGATATCAGTGTTGGTCGTATGACTTGATTTGTCTAATCATTTTTGAGCAGACATAGGTTACTTCTGAACAGAAGATTTAAGAGCCATTATGGGGTCCACCATTATTCTTTTTCTCCCCCTCTTTTTTTGAGATGGAATCTTGCTATGTTGCCCAGGTTGGTCTTGAACTCCTGGGTTCAAGCAACCCTCCCACCTCAGCCTTCTGAAGAGCTGGGATTACAGATGTGTGCCACTATGCCTGGCTCTTTCCTCATGTTGTCACAGGAAAGTCAGTGTTTCAATAAAGAGGTTCTCCTTCAGCTTAAATATCCAGTAGAGAGAATCCATAGCAGACAGGTAGTGTTATAAATAACTCTTTGCTTTTACAAAGAGACTTTGAACTTGATTGTTGCTAAGCTAACTGATACAGTCATGATAGCATAACCTCTTCATACACTATTCAATTTTAGCGTATCTGCCCACAAACTTAGAAGTGCAAGAAAAAATGCATGTCTTTATTTTTCCTTATATTAACTGGACTCTTTTCTTTGAGGCTTAAATTTTGGAAACCAAATTTAGGGTGATTTATAGCTATTTGTGCCCTTCACTCTGATATGTACCTCCTCTCTAATAGAACCACAGAAACTACTGCTGGAGTTAATACAGAAAAGAGAGGTAAACTTGAAAATATAAGGGTTAAAGCAAATGAAAATCTCAAATCATTATTTAGGCATATTATTAAAACATGGAGTAATATAAAGTGAGAAAGAAATACAGAGCATACTGAAATCAGATCAGTGTGATTTTTTAAAATTATAAACAATTCTTCTTTCATTAAAGCCCTAGGAATTCTTAGTTTACTACTGCAGACATACTGAAAAGAAATGTAAAAATAGTATTACTACATTTTGCTTGATTTTTGGTTTTATAAACTAAAATATGCTTGTAATTTCCAGTAGTCTACAGTTTTCTACAAAATGAAAGTAGAATGAAACATATGGATGAATAAAGAAAGTTTTATTTGTTGCCAAATATCTTCTTTACATAACATCTGGATACTTAGAACATCTGCATGACTGACAGTTTTTCAACTTTTCATCTGGATGTTTGGCAAATATGGAGGAAATGTTTCCTGTCTAAATCTAATTCTTATTCTCATCCAGTACTATTCTAATAGCATATTTGTTAATATTCCTATCATCCTACCATTTTGTCAAATAAAATATGGATACAGTTTTGGAGCAAAACAATAAATTGTTTAATTTTATGGTGCATGCTACGATACAAGCTCTGAGTGTTAAAAAGGAAAATTTTGGGTGAATTACTTCTCCACAACAATCACTCTATTTCAAGAGAGATTAACAATAGAATATATCAAAGCACTCGCTCCACATTCAGTGGTCTCTATTGTATATGCCTTTTATGTGAGACAAGAGAATTATATTCTTTGGCCAGATGCTGATACAGTCCTATAGTATCTGCATGGATGTCTGTTTGGCACTTGGAGTAAAGGAGGATATTTGATTGTACTCTTGAGGTTATGAAACATGGAGACAAGCATCATAATCCTTTGCAAAAACTCTGAGGGGCTTAGTTACATGCTTTCCCCTTGTCAACATCTGTCAAGAACCACATGTCAATTACTACTCCATCTTTTCTCAGGTAATAAAGAAATAGAGAAGTCCCAAAAGAGCAGTTTTTATCTTTCCAACAATATGCCCACAGGCCTTTGCTTTTGGATCTAACCCTCATAAATGTTTGTCATTATCTGCTTACAGGGATCTTGGCAAAGAAGGAGGCTTGAATGGAAAAAAAGGTGTTACTTCTAGTACAGCAAACCATATGTGAATGCATGGTTTTGGATGTCTAGTGCAAAGAAAGATAAGGTAAATTTAACCAAGCTGTTTCACTTTCACAAGGGGCATCCCTGTGTTTTACTGAAAAGATTACCCAGTTGCTGATTCCTATTCAGCCTCATAGTTTTATACTTGTACAACTTTATCATCTTTTATTATTTATTTATTTATTGGCTTGTACATGTGTGTGTGTATGCCTTACCTAGAAAAAAATCCCTTATAAAGTAGTGAACAATTAAGGGCTGATGCCATACTCTGTAGTCAAGAGTATCATGCCTAGGGTGAGCCCTTTTAGCCATCTGTGCTTGAAAATAGATCATGTGAGAGCCAACATATTTTTTTTATGTGTGCCCTAATCAATTTTGTTTTCTTCTAATAGACAGCCAACAAAAAAGGACATCATTTTAGCAGAATCTTTTCATGGCATTGTTAGTTCATTGTGCAATGTGAAATTATCACTTGCCCCAAATTCCAAATGTACCATTTTTTTGTGATTTTCACATGCAATCAGTAGACAGGCTCCATATTTCAGCTCAGACAAGTAGGTGATCAGTGAGCATCTAAGAGTAGGTGTGCACAGAAGCAGAGAACCCATAAAGGGATGTAGGTGCATTTCCACAGTTTCTCTGGAAAGAAAATGATGGGAAGGATTTATTTAACAAATTCCACAGGTGAAAAGCCTAAGATGTCCTGAGGGTCTCTGTTCTGTTGTGAGTGTTCTAGCTGCTTTTTCTCCCACTGAAATTTAATCGATTATGGTTTTTCTACTTTTAATTTATCAAAATTTTTTAGATCCATTGTGTGCAGAAGAGCATATTTCTAGCTGTTAAGAACCAGTTGAAACATCAAGAAGATCCAGATGTTCCCTTCAGGAGTTTAGTTGGATGACAGTGTCAGATGTTCCTACAAAGAATGGCATGTGGTGGATTAAAGGATGGCCATAAATTCTTTGCTGCTTCTTCCACTGAGCAGTGAAGCCTCTTCCCCACTCTTTTAATCTGATCTAGCCTCATGACCCTGTTGGCCAATAGAATGTGGCAGAAGTGATGCTGAGCCAGTTCTGGGCCTCGCCCTAAAGAGGACTGGGAGCCTCTATTTTCTTGCTGTTGGAAGACAGCCTCCATGCTGTAAGGAATTCCAGACTATTCTATTATAATAGTGCATGTGGAGAGGTTCTGGAAGAGGAAAAGCTATGAGGAGAGACTCCACATGAAGGAGAATTTAGGTATCACAGCCGATAACACAAGGGCCTCAGGCATGTGAGAGGGACTTTCTTGGACCCTCCAGCCAGTGCAGCCAGCCACCAGTTGGATGTAGCTTCATATGTGACTCCAGCCAATCCCAAGTGAAAGAGAAAAACCATCCAGTGAACTGCAGAATCTTGAGAAATAACGTCATTCTTGCTTTAAAGCTCGGTACTTTAAGAGTGTTTGTTACACAGTAATAATTGACCAATACAGCTTAGAAATCAACAAACATACCAAAATTTGCAGAGACATATAGGAGCATCAGATGGGTATACACAAGGATTTCTGAATAGAGGAATGATTAGAAGTTACAAGAAGCAGTAGAGTCTGATGGCTTTGGGAGCCAAACCTGCGTTTGCATTTCTATTCCACTTCTTTTTTTTTTTTTTTTTTTTTTTTTGAGATAAAGTCTCACTCAGTTGCCAGGTTAGAGTGCAGTAGCCCCATCTTGGCTCACTGCAGCCTCTGCCTCCCGAGTTCAAGCAATTCTCCTGCCTTAGTCTCTTGAGTAGCTGGGAATACAGGAGCGTGCCGCCACACCTGCCTAATTTTTTTGTATTTTTAGTAGAGATGGGGTTTCACCATGTGGCCAGGATGGTCTCGATCTCCTGACCTGGTGATCTGCCTGCCTCAGCCTCCCAAAGTGCTGGGATTACAGGCATGAGCCACCGTGCCCGGCCTCTATTCCACCTCTTACTGTCTCTATGATCTTGGACAAGTCAGCACATTTCTTGGATGTTGTCTTTCTTGGGATTCAGTATAAAATAGAAATTCAGTATATAAAATAGAAGTAATAACTCCTACTTCATTAAGGTATAGCAACCGTAAGTAAATTAGATGAATGTGTAAAGCTCTTAGCACAGTGCCTCATCCAGATTAAGAATTAACTGCTAGTTTTTGTTCTTGTAATCATGAAAGAGCTTTCCAAAGAAATTGAATTTTGATTTGCATAAAAATTAATTCATAGATCTTTATTCTGTAGTCATGAGATATATTGAGTTCAATCGTCCCTGAATCTCCAGATACAATTCAGTTTTCTCTTGTTCCTAGTTAGATTACAAATTTGTGTTATGGTCCCTATTTTAAAAGGCAATATAGTAACTTTATTCAAAAGTCTCTGGGGCAGAGACTAGGATCTGTTTCAAAACTCATGTCTTTTCCTCTTGGGCACACAATTAGACGTTGTAAGGTCATAGATTCTGACTAGTGGAATTCGGGTTAAAATGATAAGTGGCACTGCCAGGCCTGGACTATAAAAAAAAAAAAAACCTCCTGCCTGCAGTATTCCATGTGATGTCCTCTTCCAGTTGGTTGGAATGGAAGTCCTCAAAGAGTGACTTATGGGATCTACATGTGGAAGATGGTGGATCTACAAGATGGCAGGAGATCCTGAAATGCAATGTAGGAAGAGAGTTACCTAACCAGGAACTGCTCTACTGGGCTCTGACAGAATTAGAAAATACTGTTGTGTTGAGCCACTGATATTTCAGCATTTGTGTATTATAGCAGCCAGCATTACCATAACTAATACAATTTTAATGCCATTCTTGCAATAGCCCACAATTAAGTATCTTATTATTTTTCTACCCCAACTATCCAACCTTTTTTCTTCAAAAGTAATCCTCCTTACATCCACCTCCTCACCTGTGTGAATTCTTGTCTTTCTTGTTTCCATTAAGACCACCATATTATATATTTTCTCTCCTTAAGAGCTGTGAAGATTCTTCCCCAGTGAGCTTTCTCTAACTAAATGGAAATAGAACCCTGCTCCATGCCTCCTTCTTAACTGCCATTTCCACTCATTTTCAGACATATGACCTAACATGCATGGCAGGAGCTCTGGATATAGGTGATGTTTAAGTCTCTGTAAAATGGTAGATCATTTTTAAATGCTTAAAAATAACGATAATTTACAACTATTAATAGGTATTATTTATTGACTAATTATGCCCAAGGCACCATATATTTGATGTCAATTAAACTGTATAGTCATCATAATAAATCTATGCAGTAGGAATCATTTTTGCCTCCATTGTACAGACAAGAAAACCAAGACTCAGAGTCTTTAGCCATTTGGCAGAATTAGACATCTGGTTCATGGAAGAGCTGGACAATGTGAAGCCAGAGGCTGTACTCTTACCATGCCCTCCATGGGTTCTCAACATGTGGTCATAGACATTATGTCTTTTTAACGTATATCACATGAATGTATACAGGAAATATATAGGTTATGAAAAAAGAATATATTAAAATGCTTGTTCGTGAGATAGACCAAATGTCACTGGCATATCCAATTGCATACTAGGTATTAGCCTAGGCCATTAGTTGCATTAGTTCCCATGTTCTCTTTGACAGGAATTTTTGTTCAGTCATAATGTAACATCCTCTTGTCCATAGGGTCCGATGCTCTGCTTCCATGTAGTTGATCAGTGCTGGTGATCAGTTTGCCTTTTCACTGTGACTGATTACCTTGATTCTGACTCCAGTGGTGACAGCATTCTATGCCTTTTCAGCTGAGACCCTCTTTGCAATGCTAGCTATTTCACAGTCATGATTTTAATTATGACTTGGAAAAAACACTCAGAAAACCTCATCATCATGAAGGCTAGCATGCATCAAGCATTTATAATGTGCCAGGCATTATGCTAATTACTTTACATTTATTTCATTTAATCCTCTCAGCAACCCAATATAATTGGAATCATTTTACCATACTTTCAAAAAAGAGAAAATTGAGACGAAGATATTAAGTAATTTACCAAGTTCACACGGCAGAGAGGTGACGTAGCTGAGCTTTGAACCCATAGTCTGCCTTTCTAACCAATAGAATGTCTCAAAGCACAATCTCCAGGAACTTGATCTGCAGATGGCACCTGGACTGGTGGATACTGATCCGGAGAACATTTTGCATCAAACTCTGAATACGTCTTAGCCTCTGCTGTTTGTCACTGGGCAGCATTCCTGAGTTATACTGGCAGTGTGAAGCCCTAAATTTGGTGGCAGGAAGTTAAAAGTATGTAACTGAAATTAATGCACATACATTTTAAGGGATATTAATAGTATTGTAGTTTTCTTCAAAAGACAAATACCTTACGGGCACTAAACTGAGTTGGGTACATATGAATTGATCTTTATACTTCCTCCCTACAAACATACACCTAGGAAACAACTTCTCCCAAAATATTAATACCACTTGTTAGCAAACTTCTTTGATCTGAGATACGAGCACTCAAACTCCTGAGAATGAACAGGATGCTTTTTCTACATATATTCTAAGAAACAGCATTATATTTGGCCAAAGAAGAGGCCCCCTAAATGGGGGAGAAATGTGTTATATTTTTCAGGCTTTTTTTTTTTTTTTTTTTTTTTTTGAGACAGAGTCTCTGTCACCCAGGCTGGAGTACAATGGTGTAATCAAGGCTCCCCACAGCCTCCGCCTCCCGGTTCAAGTGATTCTCCTGCCTCAGCCTCCTGAGTAGCTGGGATTACAGGCGCCTGCTACCACACCCAACTAATTTTTGTAATTTTAGTAGAGACGGGGTTTCACCATGTTGGTCAGGCTGATCTGACCTTGTGATCCACCCACCTTGTCCCCTTAAAGTGCAGGGATTACAGGAGTGAGCCACTGTGCCTGGCCATTCTTTAGGCTTTTTAGGACGTAAAAAGAACATGTACCAGAATCTCAAAAAAAAAAAAAAGAAAAAAAAGATGTATGTATACAAATATACTTAAATTATATATATATATGTATATACATATATACACTTATATATACTTAAATTTTATGTATAAATTTATGTAGGTCAGTGTGCATTTATTTCTTTCTAATAGAGACATGGAACTTTGTCTTTGGCCTAAGTATTCAGCCAACATCTATGCTTTCATTTGTCTTTGGTCCAGGATTTTGGAAGACCGTGAATAACCAACTTCACTGTCATTTCTGGCATCCCAGGACTTGTATATGACCAGTGAGATTATTGGGAAATTACCATCATATCAAATTGGCTTATCAAAACCAATAACATAAACAAAGCATATAATTTGGAACCGTTCATATCCGAATATTCACTTTCAAATGTAGGTAATCATTCTAAACGCAATCTGGAGTCTAGACCTCCTTATGGTTTTTTGTTATTGTTTTTGTTGCTATCTTCTCATTCAATTAAAAAATTGATGTACAGTTGTTTTGCCTTAATGCAACAAATGTATTTCTTTAAAAAGAAGTGAACTCAAGTCTACAAGATTATACACTAAAAATAATAGAGGCAAAATAGTATCAGGGTGAAGTCACTCTAATTGTATGCAATTCCACTCAAAACATACAAACTTTATAATTAATGTGCTAACAGACATGATAATATTCCTAGTAAAAATGCCAGCACAGCTTTTGAAAAGTTAAATGACTATTAAATAAAGAAATACTACTGTATAAATAGGACTTTGCAAACAATAACAACAAAACCCTAAAACTAACCTGCGGAAGAGAATATGATGAAGGATTGGGGCTGCTGAGTTATGGAGATGAGGGCAAAGGACACAAAGATCAGGGAGAACCATGCCATAAGTACCTCCAGGAAAGAGCATGTTGCCAGAAAGCCAAGAGGAGGATGGTGAATGAATGGGCACTGTGCAACCCAGCTCAAGACATTCAGCTGGGTTAGTGCACTTTGCATTCAGATGCCATTACACACTGGTACAAAACATTAATATGCTGGAAAATATTCCATGTAAACCAATGTGATCTCCAAGATAACACCATCCTCTGATCCCAGTGCACATGAGCTGATTCACAGTGCAGAAATACATATTGTAGTAGAACAAACTGTAGGCGTAAAATATGGCAATAATGATGATTCTGAAAGCTATTAATTATGTACAAAAACAATTATTAAAGACTTTCAAATTGTTACAGTGGAAACTAGATTATAATTAATATGGCTTTTAAGAGAGAATGTAAAGCTAGTAAACAGTTAAAATTGTAAAGTATGCTATATGTAGATCTCGAGTCAACAAATATTTATAGAAATTTGTATAATAATATGAGATCTAATTAGTGACATTGTGAAGAAAAGATTATAAAGAAAAATCCTGTATCTCAAAATATCTTTCTCCTCCATCAACAGTAATGAATCCAAAGTGATCATTTACTTAGAATCATCAATATGCAGTAGAGCTGCTGAGATATTATTGCTCCTATACTATTACATCAAACTTTAGAAATTTGACTACTAAAATTGTTATCATAGATTTTATAATAAATGTAGATAAGATTTCATATTTATTCCCTTGTCCCAAAGTTTCTATTAGAATAGTGATATTTGGTTGTGACCTCAGCTCAATTTCCTTTTAATGTTGTTAAAAGCAGCTTAAGACTGGTTGCGGTGGTTCATGCCTGTAATCCCAGCACTTTGGGAGGTCAATGCCAAGGGATCACTTGAGTCTAGGAGTTCGAGATCAGCCTGGGCAATGTAGTGATACCTTGTCTCTACAAATAATAATAAAAAAAAATTAGCCAGATGTGATGATGCCCACGTGTGGTCTCAACTACTCAGGAGGCTTAGGTGGAAGGATCACTTGAGCCCAAGTGGTTGAGGCTGCAGTGAACTATGATTGAGCCACTGCACTCCAGCCTGGGCAATACAGTGAGATGCCATCTCAAACAAAAAAGGAAAGTCAGCTTAATATTGATTTTAACACTCAGTAATATAACTTATTTACCTCTATCCTTTATTTCAAAAATTATTAAGATGACTTGTGAATAATGAAACATAGTTTTAAATACTCTAAAGCTGCACTGTCTAATATGGTAGCCACTAGCCACATGTGAATTAAATTAACTGAAATTAAATAAAAGTAAAAATGCAGTTCCTCAGCCACACCTACCACATTCATGGGCTCAAGTTACTTGTGACTTGGGGCTACTATACTGTACAGTGAAGATATAGAATATTTCTATTATCACAGAAAGTTGAACCGTTAAACAGTAGTTCTACTGACCTACAGCTCTGCCTCATTTCTGAAAAAGCACAATGATTCATGAGTCAAATTTGCCACTAGGCAGCATTAGCATACATTTAAGAACCACCAATCCACACATCTTTTTATTTCCTGCCTCTACAGTGTTGTTGAAAAATTCTTCTCTCCAAGTTTTGCCTTGGGTGCTAGGGAGAGATGGAGCCCACCCAGGCACGTGTGGACGAATGGGCCAACCTTTGCAGATGCTGTCAGCACCCTGCCCAGTCCCTGGCTCTTTTGACATCAGTGTGCACCAGCCCCTTTCCAACTGCCAGTATCTCCATGTCTTTGACCAAGGCCCTTTTCAGAAGCTGCTGTGAGATACACTCTGCCCGAACACCTGGCAGGCCAAAAGTGCCTGGGAGTTGACACCCAGTCAAAGAAGCCTTCTATTATTGATGAATGGAAATTGGTATAAAAATACTCTAGCCCCCCGCTGCCTCAAGTAGAAAATCTCTGAGTTGTGTGTTTCACAGTGTTTTCCAGAGTGGCATGTCATGGTAGTGGACTTAACGGTGCACCCTATTGGCGATCTTGCCTCTCCTATGTCACCTTTTCTCACCTCATCTGTTTATTTGCGTCTCCAAAAAACCCCTTGTGTGCAGGTCCTTGCCTAAGGGTCTGCTTTTGAGAAAACCTAAACTAAGACAAAATCCAAATTAAGGGGATGGGGGAGAATTAGAAAGGGGAGGGTCTTACAAGAATAAAAATAATAACATTTACAGTGTGTATCATTAGATTGCAAACTTCTTCAGAGGAAGAACTGTGTCTTAATTTTCTATTCCTAACGTGTAGCACACACAAGTGAGTATTAAAGCTTACAGTGTTTCACATATGTGATTTCTCTGATACCCCAACAATCCTATTTGGTGGCTATTACAGCCATTTTTCAGCTGAGTAATTTATTTATTTTTTTTATTATTTTTTTTTTTTTGAGGCGGAGTCTCGCTCTGTCGCCCAGGCTGGAGTGCAGTAGCGCGATCTCGGCTCACTGCAAGCTCCGCCTCCCGGGTTTATGCCATTCTCCTGCCTCAGCCTCCCGAGTAGCTGGGACTACAGGCGCCGCCACCACGCCCGGCTAATTTTTTGTATTTTTAGTAGAGACGGGGTTTCACTGTGTTAGCCAGGATGGTCTCGATCTCCTGACCTCGTGATCCGCCCGTCTCGGCCTCCCAAAGTGCTGGGATTACAGGCTTGAGCCACCGCGCCCGGCCCAGCTGAGTAATTTAAATGAATTGCCCAGAGTCATAGTCAGTGACAGTGTTCAGCCTGGAACCAGCATTTCAGAGTCTAAGCCCTATGCTTGTCCCTGTTGCTGGTGCCACCCACGTGCTGGTCATCCCATTGACCTGCCTGCAGGCCTCTTAGCTGTCCTCAGCTACCCCTACTTCAGGGGACCATTGCAGCACCACACTCTATGTACCCACCTCTGCTTGAATGAACGGAGTGAAATATGTCATTTATTTCTGTTTCTGCTCAGTGTTGTTAAGTTTGTGTTGTCAACATTATTTTCAGAGACCATGGCTCTTTATCTCTAGGCTTGATCCTAAAAACATTGTGAAGAGGACAACAGTAAATTCCTGGATTCCTCTAGGCTCATCTCTGGCAGTGCCAATCTCTCCCACACTCACCCTCTGAAGTCTCAAGGACCTGTGTTGTCATATGTGGCCCAAGCAGTTCCAAGATTCTGGAACCATTAAAAAGAACTTCTACACTTCAGAGGATCATTCCGGGTTCTGCCCTCTGCCCTCAGTTCCAAATCTTTTGCTCTCTGAGTGTTCTACCTGAATTATTGGCTTGATTCTTGATTGGAGCTTTATGTCAGGTCTGTGCCATAAGGATATTTTCCATGTAAGAGGTAATATGAGGTTTCTATCAAGCTTGTCGGGTTTAGAGGGAGAATGCCTGAGTTAGAATTCATTTCCTTAAGTTTACTTTAAAGGAGAGTGTGAGACCTTGGGCAAATTATTTCAGATTCTCTGTTTTTGTTTCCTGATCTGTAAAATATAGATATTAAAAACACTCATTCATTTAAAAAGTGCCCATAGGTTGTTATGAGGATTACATGAAATAACCCATGTAAAGCACCTGGTCTGCTGTAAACATGTAATTACTCTAAGATACTATACCTTCTGTATATTCCCTCTTTCTGCTCACCTGTCATAAGCCCTGTTCAGACTCTAGGAAACCCAAACCCATCATTGATGGGGCGGCCCAGCCTCAATTTATATAGAAATGGAATTTAGATTAACATGTTACCTCTTTCAGGATTGAAAGGAACTCTGGAATTTAAGATTCCTCAACCCAAGACATACATTCTAATGAAAAAAGTTTAGAAAGAAAGCCCATTCGTGAGTGAATGCTGCAAGATGGTAGAAAGCATTTGCCTCTATGTAAAAGCCAAGCAGTTTACCTCCCAATTATTCAGCGAGGTCATGCCAAATGCTCAGTGCAGGTTAAACACCGCATCCAGTGCAGAAAGGTGGCAGATACATTATGACAAACACATGTATGGGTGTGTGTCTTTATAGCCCAACTCTGCACAAAGAAAAGGTAGAGCTTATTTAAATAGAATAATTAAAAGCTAGAGGACTTGAAAAATAAAAGTCATCTAGTAAGCTCTGTTTGTCTTTCTTATGTGGTCAGCTATGGTTCTACTATTGATTTCTTATTAACAACCTTTTATTTTTAAAGTGGAGACTGTATAAATCTGTAAGACTGCCTTCCCTGAAGCAAAACCTTGGGTACAAAATCTGACAAATGTTTTTCCACCCTACTTTTTATATTCATGCATTTGTAAAGCATTGTGAATGCTTATAAGTTAAATTCCACTTGACCACATATTTAATGAAGCACCTAGTAAAGAACAGAACATAAATATCTAAAATCAGAAAATCTCCAGAGAATCTGAATACCAAGCCAAAAACCTGAAGGGACCGTGCTTTCATTTCTTGTTTGTCCCCTCCACAGCAAAAGCTCATTTTCCAGCTCACAGACACTTTCAAATTGGAAGGATTTTGAAGAAAAATCTGCTACCATCTTTTCTATATCCTGTGATAAACTACAGTTCTCATGAAGACAAAGAATTTGGTCACACAATTGGACCTGGCAGAAACATTTTTTTCAGTTCCTTATTACCAAACAAGATGGAGTCAGTCTCGCTGGATATAGAGAAGTGTTGTGTCCTGAGAAACTTGCCTTTCAGTCTGGTTGGTTTATACGTTTTTAACAAACTGTCCTGAAGATGGCGCCACGTGCTTAGCTATGTTTTCTACCTGTATCATTTGGTGATTTCTGAAATCACTGTCTAAGGAATAGATACACAGACTTGGAAAATCTGTAGGAAATGCCACCTTGAAATGATATTCCTGTGTTAAGTATAAATGTAAAACTAAGTCACCCAAGGAACAATATGATTCAGTTATCTCTAAATTTTCAGTTAGGAGATGGAATTACAGAAAAAAAAAATATAGTCAATGCTATTTTGAGTTAGATCGGTGGCGTTTTCTGAAAGCCAAATTCCATCTCTAATCTTGTTATTTCTCCTTTGTTCCCTATTTGTAGTCAATGGCACCAGCCATCCATCAAGCGATCCAAGCCAGAAACTTGAATGATGTCTTTGATCCTTCTTTCTATTTTAACCTTCTGTACCAGTAACTCCGCATCCCAATCAATCACCCAGTCCTATCTATTCTAATCCCTAAATGTCTCAAATATGTCCATGTCTCTCCATTCCCACTGCTACCAGTAAAGTCCAACAGCACCGTTACCTCCTCCCTGCAGTACTGCACAAGTGAGTTAACTGTTTCCCCTTTCACACAGCTTGCTCCTCTCAATCTGCTCTCTTCATCTAGAGTGATCTTTCAGAAAGATAGACCTGAACATGTAATGCACCCCCCATCCATTTACAATCTTCTATGGCTCCCTAGTGCTTTCAGGTAAAATCCACACTCTTTTGTAGCCTACAAGGCTTTTTTAGAATCTAGCTGTCCCCCACTTCTAGAGCTTCATCTTGCAATAACTACTATCCCACTTGTTGTTTAACCTCGGTCATAAGATTTCTTTCCAGTTCCTAGTATGTTCACATCAGGATTGTTTATTTTTCCTGATCCTGCTTGTGCTCCAGCAGCAGTTGCAATTTGCTCTTCTTCCGTAGGCCCAGTCACCACACCTCCATCTATCTAACTCTGGTTCATGCCGTAGATCTCAGTGAGAACATTATTTCTTAATAGAAGGAGTTCCCTAGAGCACATTAGTACCCAGCACTCTATGACTCCATAGCATCATGTACTTTCCTAATTTTAATAGGCATCTCATCTTATCATTATTGTTTATTTTCTCCTCTACTCTATTATAAACTCTGTGAAGGCAGGGACGATGTTCTTACACTACACTCTTACAATGTCCTATAAGGTCTTTGTATTAGTCTGTTCTCACACTACTAATAAAGACATACCAGAGACTGGGTAATTTATAAAGAAAAAGAGGTTTAATGGACTCACAGTTCCACATGGCTGGGGAGGCATCACGATCATAGCAGAAGGCGAAGGAGGAGTAAAGACATATCCAATATGGCAACAGGCAAGGGAGCTTGTGTAGGGGAACTCCCCTTTATAAAACCATCAGATCTCGAGAGATTTATGCACTATCAGTAGAACAGCATGGGAAAGGCCTGCCCCCATGATTCAATTACCTCCCACAGGGTCCCTCTGATGACATGTGGGAATTATGGGAGCTATAATTCAAGACGAGATTTGGGTGGGGACACAGTCAAACCATATCAGCCTTATATCAGCTGCCTCCCTCACCTTGCCTTTCTGAAAATGAGGCAGATGCAAAAGTGGAAACCCTTGATAAACCATAAGATTTTGTGAGACTTATTCACTACCACAAGAGCAGTATGGGGGAAACTGCCCCCAGGATTCAAATTATCTCCCACCTAGTCCCTCCCCTCCCACAACACATTGGAATTATGGGAGTACAATTCAAGATGAGATTTGGGTGGTGACACAGAGCCAAACCATATCAATACACTTTCATAGTTTATTGTCTGTCTCCCTCCACTAAAGTATATGCTCCATGAGGGCAGGTATTTTTGTCTCTGATCTGTGTACCTGGAGTAGCACAAAGTAGTCAGTGGAATTATTCATCCTAGCTCTGTCCTAGTGCTTTCATTGACTCATTCTTTTCATCTTTCTTGGTACTAAATCATTCTAGTTTATGAGGGGCGGGGGAGAATTTTATCTTCACCTGAAAAGTCTTCCCTCCCTCTGATTACTTTAGTTTCCTATTTCTAGAACAAGAATGTGTTTTTGGAGGGTGGTAGTGGGGCAGAAAAATCAGAACTAAAAATAAACTTTCCCATGAAAATATAAAAGCAGAAATTTACTGAGGCCCTGTAAGTTTTAGCTGCTTCCAAATAATAAATTTCCTGAAAACTAACTGAACATGTGGCATGAGGCCAGAGCTGCCAATCTTATTTTAAAAAGTCTCCACCTGGATAGTTCCAAGGGTCCCTTATCTTTCTGCTATTTGATGAGATATTCGGAGAAACTAATTCCCTCAAGTCACTGGGGCACCTCCTGTACTGAAAGAAATGTGTTTGCCTGGCTGTATGACCAGCTTGATCATTTGTATAGAAATGCGAGGTTTCTAAACACAAACCAGCTATGCATTTAGATGTAGCCCAATTTCCTAACGAGGAAATGGCAAAGAAGAATCAGCTTAAATGACAGCAATATAGGTATGTAGTCATTTTGAAAAATTCCAGCACCCTACAGTGATCTAGGGAAAAACAACATTCAGTCTTACGATATGTAAGACTGATTCATGGATAATGATTCATCACACATGTTTGATTCAGCTTCCACTTTCAGAGTTATAAGATAAGCAAACAGATGTTTAACACCCTTAATTTCAAGGAAATATCATATTGGAACTGCAGTTAAACACAGTTCTATTGAATATGTGAAATACTGTTACAGAGAGATCTGAGAACAATCATTTATAATACAAAATAAAAATAAAAGTAAAAGTAAGTATCTTTATATACCAAAATTTGAATTTTTGATAGAAGATAAATATTTTAGTTAATTAAAGTCAAAAGGAAAAATCTAATGCTATGTTTGGGTGTATGAGTACAAGATTTGAAAGATCAACTCATGCCTTTTCATCTTTACATCTTTTTGTTGCAAGACTTAACAACAAAAAGAAGGTCATGGGATTACAATTTTAAAAGGAGGTTGAAAAGTCTGCTATTTAGAGACATTCTAACAATTATGAAGATATGGGTGACAATTAAGCTGTAAATGATCAAGATAAAGCTTGAGCCATAATTTATCATATCATTTAAAATAGTTAAAGGAAAAGAATTGGAATGTTCCCAACATACAGAAAAGATAAATGTTACAGGTGATGGATATCTCAATTACCCTGATTTAGTCATTACACATTGTATGCATGCATCAAAATATCACATGCACCCCGCAAATATGTGCAAATATTATGAATCAATTAAAGAAAGATAAAGTTTGAGGAAAGGAACAAGAGAACAGCAGCCATCAGTTGCTGGAGTGAATTCAACAGATAAGAAAATGCAAGTCTACATGGTAATCTAATTAAAATAGCACCCAGGCCCACAAAAATGGAGGGGAAAGAGAGGAAGGTGGAAACACAAAGAATGACTTCCAGAAGAATTCTCCACAGTCAGAAGAGGTCAGGATGAAAGGGTAGAGAGGTATGATCAAGGTTCAGGAGAAAGATGAAAAACGTGGCCAAGGGATGAATGAAATCATATAACTAAGATGTATAATTATCTTCTTTACTCTAAAGGAATGCTCTCTGGAATTGGTTAAAGGAGTTATATTTTTGGAGATTCTTCATATTAGGAGAAAGGTAAAGGCCAGGCAGAATGAAACAGAGCTTCTGTAACAGGGGTGTTACTTAAAATTCCAGTGGAGATTCCACTCAATAGAAGCCTAAATGATAAAACTAGAATTGTAATCAATGACAGAAAATTCTGCAATCATTTTTATTTGGTCTTGTAAGTGATTATCTTATATACTGATTGGAAAACAAAAAGCATATATGAGATCCACACTTGGTTCAAAGACAAACTGGGAAGAAGTATAAATCCTGGAAAAAATTGCCTGTCTGGTCCCGTGTTTGAAAAACTCTCCCTTATATTAATAACATTTTTAAAAAATGAAAAATAAAACATGGAGAAACCTAAAGTCAAAACCCCTGACCCACTTCCACTGTGTGAAGTCCAAAACTGTAAACAAATGGAAATTGACTTTCTCAAAATATGTTCCATTGAATGTTGTTGTCTAGTCAAACATACTGGGAATTTCTGGATTAAATAACAGTAAGTACGTTTTGTTACTGTTAGGAGAAGAAATCTCGTATGGTTCCAGAGCACCCCTGTATATTCTTGCCAGCTATGGCACCATTGTAAGACCCTGATCACTCTTTTCCTAGCACATGTATCATGGATGTATTGGCAGTGGGTAACCATTACAGTGAATAATGAGGTAAAATCTCTCTCTGGGATAAAAGCGGGCTTGCTAAAAAAAGAGTTGGATTCCCCAAGCTTAAAGGTGAATTCCCTGGCTGCAACATAAACCCATTGCATGAACAGCATCCAGTGGGTCCCCTCTATACCTCCTTGTGGGTCTTAGAAGGCAAGGAGAATCAAGATAAGCATGATGCTCATGCTACATGCTGTGCCATCATCATGTTCTTTATTTCTGACCCAGGAATCTCGTGTCTTCTGCCAGCATCCATGAAAAGGTGACAGACTATCTTGTTAGTTTGGAAGTGAAGTAAATTCCCTAACCCTAACAGTTACTACAGGATTTCTTAGGACCTTTGCTTTGTCCTTGTGACCCTCCAAGGGGACAGCATGGCACCAAGCATTTTTTAAAAATTATCCTTTAAGTTCTAGGGTACATGTGCACAACATGCAGGTTTGTTACATATGTATACATGTGCCATGTTGGTGTGCTGCACCTATTAACTCGTCATTTACATTAGGTGTATCTCCTAAGGCTATCCGTACCTCCTCCCCACTCCCCACAATAGGCCTCGGTGTGTGATGTTCCCCTTCCTGTGTCCAAGTGATCTCATTGTTCAATTCCCACCTATGGGTGAGAACATGCAGTGTTTGGTTTTCTGTTCTTGCGATAGTTTGTGGAGAATGATGGTTTCTAGCTGCATCCCTGTCCCTACAAAGGACACGAACATAAAATGCTTGGTGCCTAGTATCACATATACACCATGGAATACTAGGCACCAAGCATTTTATTGATCATGCAAATTCATTCTCCTATACAGCAATTCCAAGTACTAATATTTTGCAACACATACCTTAGGAAGCCCTATTCTAAGAACACTGGTGTGGGTCCAGGTGGAACATGTAAAAAATTTGGAAAGATCTATTTTCCCAAATGTATCTTTCTATGGCCTGTTATACTACCCCAAATTCCCACCATTTGAATGACTCCTTTGGTAAAATGCATTATTTCCAGAAGGCCCTTATTTTAATGCAAACATGTTGCCTGGAGGTGTAGTACAGGAATATACATAGATTACATAAGAGGAGATTGAGCAAAAGTGAGAGATGGGCTCTGATAGAATGTGGAAAGTAGGTTCTAGGTTAGGAAATGTCCTGGAATTAAATTTGTGTCTGGGTAGAAAAGGACAAACTAAAGCACTACAAGGATGGATCCTCTTTTTTTCTCTTCTCCAAATACAATACTTACAGCCAGGATTTATGTTCAAAATGAATTGCAAAATGTTTTTCTTACCCCTTTATTTTCTCTTTATTAATTACATCTTTCTGGGTTTTTTGTTTTGTTTTCAGAGGTAAGGTCTCTGTTGCCCAGGCTGGAGTGCAGTGGCATAATCATAACTCCCTGCAGGCTTGAACTCCCAGGCTCAAGTGATCCTCCCGCCTCAGTCTCCCAAGTAGCTGGGTCCACAGGTGAGCACCACCATGCCCAGTTAATATTTTAATTTTTTGTACAGATGGGGTTTCCCTATATTGCCCAGGCTGGTCTCAAACTCCTGGCCTCAAGCAATCTTTCACCTTGGCCTCCCAAAATACTGGGATTACAGGCATGAACCACCATGCAACACCCCCCAACACCACCACAATCCACCCACCAACCCCCCGCTCCAGCCAAGTCTTCTCTTTCTGTTTGAACTGGAATGTAAATTAGTCCTTAATCCCAAGTGAGTAGTTAACAATTTGAATATTAGCTTTGTTTCAAAAGGAGACTTGAATCATCATCGTTTGGGAGAGCAGGAGGAGGAACAGATAGGCCGTATGGCAGATATTTTCAAAACAAACTTCTCATTCCCTTAAGGACACATTTGGAGGTGTCAAAACAGGACAAGTAAGGTGCTGAACTTAAGTCTTATATTTCCTGACTCTGCCTAAGCTAGCCATCTGATGTTTTTATTTACATTTGTTTTATTGCATTTTGGCTTAGGCTTTTTTATTAAAGCAGGAAACTTAGAGATTTATAATAGATATGGCTCAATAATACATTCAATTATGACAATTTCTGCTTGGAAACAATGCGTATTCTAATGTTCTTACTTGAATCACAACTTTTTTGAAGCTGTTTATCACAGTTACTTAACTTGTGCATGATTTTGCTATGTTCTCATCACCATTTGGGAAAAGTTATTCAGAGAGAATGTACTAAGAGATTTTGTATTTTCTCTCTCTAAAAAAATGTTGTGTGTACTCAGCATGCAGGGCGTTGTGCTACAAGGAGCTAAGATTTCCCCATTAAAAAAGAAGTCTTTCTCTTAGGTGTTTACAGTGTGTTCTACACACATCCGGCATTAGATCAAAGCCAGGACCACCACCATGTTATCCTACAATGGTGTTTCAAACATCACCCTGCAATAGAAGCAATCACAAGAAATGTGTGAGATGTTTCAGAATAACCAATTAAATTTCTTGCGCTTTTGTAGCCAGTTATAACATAATATAATCTCCTTCAAATAAAGTGTACATGGATCAACCAACTTTCAGTTCTTTTGTAATGGTCAGGTTTGGCTGCATTCATGGGAAGCCTCCAAAATGTCAGCAGAAAAGCCTGACCTTGGGGATAGACAGCTTATCAAATACTGGGTCATTTGAGTCTGATGTATTCTAAATCATCAGGGCACATCAGCCGTCCTTTAGCATAAGCCTCTTTTGGATTCCCACATGGCAAAATTTCAAACTCATTGAGAAGTATGACTACATATAGGTTATCAAGTTATTAAAAACAAACTCCACAAGCAAACTGTGAAAATCAGACTGCCAGCAACATATTTTCATCTCTGATTACAGATGTGGCCCTCCTTCATTTCCATATAATTCACATCACAATATTCTAGCCCTTTCAGGAATTTAACAGCATTTTCTGGCATACAAATGTCAGACAAAAGATTCTAGTTCATCAACATATTGGCATTGAACCTAAGATAAGTCACTCACTAACGAATTATAAAAATAGGAGTACTTTCATTTTATCTTCCAAAATCTCGAAAGAATTTGTATTGAGAATGTTCCTTCCACTAAAATAGATGGAGCAATTTTTTCCTGGTTCAGGCTTGGGAGGGTGTACATGTCCAGGAATGTATTTATTTCTTCTAGATTTTCTAGTTTATTTGCAGAGAAGTGTTCATAATATTCTCTGATGGTTATTTGTATTACTGTGTGGTGAGTACTAATACCACCCTTCTTGTTTCTGATTGTATTTATTTGGACCTTCTCTCTTTTCTTCTTTATTAGTCTAGCTAGCAGTCTATATGTTTTATTAATATTTTCAAAAAAACAGATCCTGGATTCATTGATCTTTTCTTTTTTTAATTTATTTATTTTTTATTTTATTTTATTTTTTATTATACTTTAAGTTCTAGGGTACATGTGCACAACGTGCAGGTTTGTTACATATGTATACTTGTGCCGTGTTGGTGTGCTGCACCCATCAACTCGTCATTTTTACATCAGGTATAACTCCCAATGCAATCCCTCCCCCCTACCCACTCCCCATAATAGGTCCCGGTGTATAATGTTCCCCTTCCAGAGTCCAAGTGATCTCATTGTTCAATTCCCACCTATGAGTGAGAACATGCGGTATTTGGTTTTCTGTTCTTGTGATAGTTTGCTGAGAATGATGGTTTCCAGCTGCATCCATGTCCCTACAAAGGACATGAACTCATCCTTTTTTATGGCTGCATAGTATTCCATGGTGTATATGTGCCACATTTTCTTAATCCAGTCTGTCACTGATGGGCATTTGGGTTGGTTCCAAGTCTTTGCTATTGTGAATAGTGCCACAATAAACATACGTGTGCATGTGTCTTTATAGCAGCATGATTTATAATCCTTTGGGTATATACCCAGTAATGGGATGGCTGGGTCATATGGTACATCTAGTTCTAGATCCTTGAGGAATCGCCATACTGTTTTCCATAATGGTTGAACTAGTTTACAATCCCACCAACAGTGTAAAAGTGTTCCTATTTCTCCACATCCTCTCCAGCACCTGTTGTTTCCTGACTTTTTATTTTTATTTTTATTTTTATTTTTATTTTTATTTTTTTTGAGACAGAGTCTGGCTCTGTTGCCCAGGCTGGAGTGCAGTGGCGCGATCTCGGCTCACTGCAAGCTCCGCCTCCCGGGTTCACGCCATTCTCCTGCCTCAGCCTCCCGAGTAGCTGGGACTACAGGCGCCCACAACTGCGCCCGGCTAATTTTTTGTATTTTTAGTAGAGACGGGGTTTCACCGTGGTCTCGATCTCCTGACCTTGTGATCCGCCCGCCTCTGCCTCCCAAAGTGCTGGGATTACAGGCGTGAGCCACCGCGCCCGGCCTCCTGACTTTTTAATTATCGCCATTCTAACTGGTGTGAGATGGTACCTCATTGTGGTTTTGATTTGCATTTCTCTGATGGCCAGTGATGACGAGCATTTTTTCATGTATCTGTTGGCTGTATGCATGTCTTCTTTGGAGAAATGTCTGTTCATATCCTTTGCCCACTTTTTGATGGGGTTGTTTGTTTTTTTCTTGTAAATTTGTTTGAGTTCTTTGTAGTTTCTGGATATTAGCCCTTTGTCAGATGAGTAGATTGCAAAAATTTTCTCCCATGCTGTAGGTTGCCTGTTCACTCTGATGGTAGTTTCTTTTGCTGTGCAGAAGTTCTTTAGTTTAATTAGATCCCATTTGTCAATTTTGGCTTTTGTTGTCATTGCTTTTGGTGTTTTAGACATGAAGTCCTTGCCCATGCCTATGTCCTGAATGATATTACCTAGGTTTTCTTCTAGGGTTTCTATGGTTTTAGGTCTAACATTTAAGTCTCTAATCCATCTTGAATTAATTTTCGTATAAGGAGTAAGGAAAGGATCCAGTTTCAGCTTTCTACTTATGGCTAGCCAATTTTCCCAGCACCATTTATTAAATAGGGAATCCTTTCCCCATTTCTTGTTTTTCTCAGGTTTGTCAAAGATCAGATGGCTGTAGATGTGTGGTATTATTTCTGAGGGCTCTGTTTTGTTCCATTGGTCTATATCTCTGTTTTGCTACCAGTATCATGCTGTTTTGGTTACTGTAGTCTTGTAGTACAGTTTGAAGTCAGGTAGCATGATGCCTCCAGCTTTGTTCTTTTGACTTAGGATTGTCTTGGAGATGCGGGCTCTTTTTTGGTTCCATATGAACTTTAAAGCAGTTTTTTCCAATTCTGTGAAGAAACTCATTGGTAGCTTGATGGGAATGGTATCAAATCTATAAATTACCTTGGGCAGTATGACCATTTTCACAATATTGATTCTTCCTATCTATGGGCATGGTATGTTCTGCCATTTGTTTATGTCCTCTTTTATTTCACTGAGCAGTGGTTTCTAGTTCTCCTTGAAGAGGTCCTTTACATCCCTTGTAAGTTGGATTCCTAGGTATTTTATTCTCTTTGAAGCAATTGTGAATGGAAGTTCATTCATGATTTGGCTCTTTGTTTGTCTGTTACTGGTGTATAAGAATGCTTGTGATTTTTGCATATTAATTTTGTATTAATTTGTATTAATTTTGTATCCTGAGACTTTGCTGAAGTTGCTGATCAGCTTAAGGAGATTTTGGGCTGAGATGAAGGGGTTTTCTAAATATACAATCATGTCATCTGCAAACAGGGACAATTTAACTTCTTCTTTTCCTAACTGAATACCCGTGATTTCTTTCTCTTGCCTGATTGCCCTAGCCAGAGCTTCCAACACTATGTTGAATAGGAGTGGTGAGAGAGGGCATCCCTGTCTTGTGCCAGTTTTCAAAGGGAATGCTTCCAGTTTTTGCCCATTCAGTATGATATTGGCTGTGGGTTTGTCATAAATAGCTCTTACTATTTTGAGATACATTCCATCCATACCGAATTTATTGAAAGTTTTTAGCATGAAGGGCTGTTGAATTTTGTCAAAGCCCTTTTCTGCATCTATTGAGATAATCATGTGGTTTTTGTCTTTGGTTCTGTTTATATGCTGGATTACGTTTACTGATTTGCATATGTTGAACCACCCTTGCATCCCAAGGATGAAGCCCACTTGATCATGGTGGATAAGCTTTTTGATGTGCTGCTGGATTTGGTTTGCCAGTATTTTATTGAGGATTTTTGCTTCAATGTTCATCAGGGATATTGGTCTAAAATTCTCTTTTTTTGTTGTGTCTCTGCCAGGCTTTGGTATCAGGATGATGTTGGCCTCATAAAATGAGTTAGGGAGGATTCCCTCTTTTTCTATTGATTGGAATAGTTTCAGAAGGAATAGTACCAGCTCCTCTGGTAGAATTCGACTGTGAATCCGTCTGGTCCTGGACTTTTTTTGGGTGGTAGGCTATTAATTATTGCCTCAATTTCAGAGCCTCCTATTGGTCTATTCAGGGATTCAACTTCTTCCTGGTTTAGTCTTGGGAGAGTGTAAGTGTCCAGGAAATTAATTAATACCCTGGGAAAGGCACTGACTGACTCCAATTTCACTGACTGATAGAAATTGGTCTATACACAGGTCAGGTCTCTCACACTCATTTCACATGATTGTAAGTTTCCTGAGGCCTTCCCAGCCATGTGGAACTGTAAGTCAATTAAACCTCTTTCTTTATAAATTATGCAGTCTCGGGCATTTCCTTATAGCAGTGTGAAAACGGGCTAATACATACACCATGGAATACTATGCAGCCATGAAAAAGAAAAAGATCATGCCCTTTGTAGGAACATGGATGAAGCTGGAGGCCATTATCCTTAGCAAACTAACATAGAAACAGAAAACCAAATACCACATGTTCTCACTTACAAGTGGGAGCTAAATGATGAGAACACATGGACACAAAGAAGGGAACAACACACACTGGGGCCTATTGGAGGGTGAAGATTGGAAGGTGGGAGGAGTGAGGGGATCAGGAAAAATAACTAATAGATACTAGGCTTAATACCTGCATGATGAAATAATCTGTACAACAAATCTCCATGACACAATTTTACCTATGAAACAAACCTGCTCATGTACACCTGAACTTAAAATGAAAGTTAAATTTTTAAAAAGTACAAAACAACTACAAGAAGAAAAACAAGATGGAGTGAAATATTTTAGCAGTGGACAGAGGTTTTGGTTGCTTTGTTTCATTTTCTCTCAAGGACTGTTCTTTTTTAAGATGGGAAAATGTAGTTTTAGTCTACTGAGAATTAAGAGTTAGTAGTAAAAGCGGGAATTACTTTTCAAATGCCACCAAAGTTGCAGTTTTGTAGCATAGTGTTCCTTAGGTCTCTTCTTGCTGATACCCAAGATGGCTGGAATAATCTGAGTCACTGTAAACACCTTGTTACCCAGGATCTCAATCTCCTGCCCTTGTGATCTGCCCATCTCGGCCTCTGTGCTGGGATTATAGGCATGAGCCACTGTACCCAGCCATCTTAACCATTTTTAAGTGTGCAGTTCACTAATATTAAAAACATTCACATTGTTGTACAATCATCACCACCATTCATTTTCAGAACACTTTTCATCTTGCAAAACTGAAACTCTCTACCAGTTAAACAATAATTCCCTTTTTCTTCCCCCTATCCCTGGCAACCACTATTCTACTTTCTGTCTCTCTGATTTTGACTATTCTAGGTACCTCATATAAGTGGGATCAAATGGTATTTGTCTTTCTGTGATTAGCTTATTTCAGTTAGCATGTATCAGAATTTCCTTCACTTTTAAGGCTTGAATGGTACCCTATTGTATGTATGTATCATATTTTGTTTACCCACTCATCTATCTGTGGATACTTGGCTAGCTTTCATGTTTTACATATTGTAAATAATGTTGTTATGAACATGGGTGTACAAATATCTCTTTGATCCTTCTTTCAATTCTTCTGGGTACCTATCCAGAAGTGGAATTGCTGGATTATGTGGTAATTCTATTTTTAATTTTTTGAGGAAGTGTCATACTGCCTTTTACAGTGACTGCAACATTTTATGTTACTAACAACAGTGCACAAGGGTTTCGGTTTCTTCACATCCTCACCCACCAATGCTTGTTCTGTTCTGTTTTTTTTTTTTTTTTTTTTTTTGGTGTTGTTTTTGTTGTTGTTGTTTGATAGTAGCCATCTTATGGGTGTGAGACACCAGACATTGATTATCTTCTAAACTTTTTCCATACTGTAGTCAGAATTATATTCAGCAAACATATCATAATCACGTAACCTTCAGTTACATGTTTAAATCCTTCAGTGGCTTCTCATTAACTTCAGGATAGTCTGACCTCCTTTAACATGTTTCGTAAAAACTCATTCATGATTTTCTCCCTGGCTAACTTTTCTAGCCTTGCTTCTCAACTGCTCCCTATTCCACCTCTTCCCCTATAGCTCATCGTCCACTTCCTATATACACATATACACTCTATGCATCAGTCACTCTGAAATTTATTCAGGTCTGTGAAAATGCTATACTTCCCCTCATCCCCAACACTATTCCTTCTGATAGATGCTCTTTCTCCCTCATCACCTGGCCAGCTCCTGCTTATCCTTGAGGTCTCAAGATAGCATTTTCTCCAGGAAAATGTCCTTAATAAATTCCCTCCACCAAGCTTCATTAGTACCTTTACTGTGTGTTCCCAGAGCACTCAATCTTTGCCCTAACGCAGTACTCTGTGTTGATCACACTCTGTAATTGTCTGCTTACTTATCACCTTTCCTCTAATCCCATGCTGGCCTATGTGGCTCTTGGACACTAAATTGTAACTAGTATGACTGAGGAACTGAATTCTTAACTTCAATTTTTACAAATTGTAAATTAACGCCGATATCTGAATCAGTTATAGTAAGACTTTTAAGATGTTTGGAACCAATTTGGGTATGTGAGTCTACTTTTTCAACTGTAAGTTTATGAGATCTAAATACAGATGAGAATTAAGCATCTGAATTGAGATGTGCTGTAAGTATAAAATATATTGAATTTTGAAGACTTAGTACAAAATAAGGAATATAACTTTTTAGATAGGTTACATGTAGAAATAATATTTTTGACATAGCAGTTTACATAAACTATTTAAATCAATCTTATTTATAATTCAGTCACTTTTTAGTATAGCCACTAGAAATTTTTAATTACATATGTGGCTTACCTTATATTTCTATTAGACAGCACTGACCTAGACTATAAATTCTGTAGACACAGGAATCACAACTGTCTTATTTACTTACTTTTAAAATTTTTATTGCGTTCACCATGTGTTGGGTGTTAATCTATGCATTAACTAGGAATTGCAAACATTAACTATCTTGATCCTTATAACAACCTTTTGAGCTAAGTAGTATCATTAACCACATTATACATATGAAGAAATTTACATGAAAAGATTCACTTAACTAGCTCTAGGTCACAGAGTTGACCCTATGGAGTTAGACTGTAGAGGGGATACATAAATTATACTCCCAATAACTTTCTTATACTGTTTCTTGTTTGTTCTCATATTACAGGTGTCCAGAGAAACATTTACTACTCAACTTTTTAAATTAACAGCCATCATCATTCAATTACTCTTTTAAAATTAATCAATCTGTTCATTCCATAAGTATTAATTGAACTCTTAGTGCCAGGTGCTGTGCTGGGTAATAAGGACTCTAAGTTGAATGAAACAAATGCTTTATTTATAAAGAAACTCTATCTGATAGTGGTGACAATCATATAATGAAATAATAATACAATATTATACTGTACAACACAAATATACATGAAGGATCACAAATATACATGAAGCCTGGAGAAGAGGAACAGGAGGGAAAAAGTGACAGAACATCTTGAACAATGAGTAGGAGTAAACCAAAAGTGGATGAGTGTAAGGGGAGAGGTAGCTGAAGCAGGGGAGAAGGTGAGCAGAGCTAAGAAATAGCCTGGTGATGGCCAGGCGCGGTGGCTCATGCCAGTAATCCCAGCACTTTGGGAGGCCGAGGTGGGCGGATCACAAGGTCAGGAGATTGAGAACATCCTGGCTAACATGGTGAAACCCGATCTCTACTAACAATACGAAAAATTAGCCAGGCATGTTGGCGGGCACCTGTAGTCCCAGCTACTCGGGAGGCTGAGGCAGGAGAATCGCTTGAACCCAGGAGGCGGAGGTTGTAGTGAGCCGAGATCACACCACTGCACTCCAGCCTGGACGACAGAGCGAGTTTCCACCAAAAAAAAAAAAAAAAAAAAAAAAAAAGGCAAATTTTATGTCGTGTGTATTTTCACAAATCTTTTAAAAAACAAAAACAATGACTGGGCATCAAGTTAAAAAGGTTATTGCTGAGATGCAGGCAAAAGAAAGATGGCAGCTGAAATGAGATGAGAAATATTGATGAAGAGAAAATAGGTTGAATTAAAAAATATTAGGGGTGCAACTAACAAGAGTTTATTGGTGATTAATTTTAGTCTTGGGTGAGGGAGAGTAAGGAGTTAAGTTATTTCTTAGATTTCTAGTGTGAGCAACTAAAGTGGATAGTGATGACATGCACTGAGATAGAGAACAAAGAGGAGATATAGACTTGGCTGGGGTTGAGGGTGGAGGACATAAGAGGTTCACCTTCAAACCATTGATTTTGAGGTATTTGCAGGGAATCCAAGGGGAGTTGTCTTGTTAGGGAACATAGTTCATAATTTCTGGACAGATCTTGGAGCCTTTCTCATGTGGAGGTTAATTAAAGGTACAGGACAAAGGGTAGTTCGTGCATGTTTATAGTCTGTCTGCTAGCACATTCTCCTTAATGTTTTTGAGTATTTTGCATTTCTTCACCAATAATCTGTGATTTGGATGGGGCTCCACCCAAATTTGTCCCCAAGGATAGAATATGAAACACACCTGGCCACAGTGATTGGGGTGTAAGATTGGTAGCCTCAACTAGTAAAGTGTCAGTCTAAGGATGTGTGCAGGAGTTGCTGATTTAAAAATGAAAGTCTACTCCACTCAATCCCATTAGACTAGGAACTAATGAAAAATATGAACCAAAAACTAGGTTTTCCTAGGAAACAGGAAAAATATGAAATTAGAGTTGTTGAAGCCACCTTGCCACCATGAGGATGAGTGCAACTGCAGGCCATCACATTCAGCCTGAGAAGGAATCTAATATATAAGTTTGAGATGAAGGGTAATTGAGTTATTTTTATGTCATTTCAATTCTAAATCCAGCCATGCCTGAAGCAAAACCAAACACTAGACATTTCAAATATGTGAGCCAATGAAGTGCCTGCTTTTCTTACACCAGTTTGAGTTGTATCCTAATGAATATAGGCAGTCCTAGCTCTGCATAGTAGTGTAGAACCATAAAAAATGACTTTACCACCAGGTGCGGTGGCTCGTGCCTGTAATTCCAGCACTTTGGGAGGGTGAGGCAGTGGATCACTTGAGGTCAGGAGTTCGAGACCAGCCTGGCCAAGATGGCAAAACACTGTCTCTACTAAAAATACAAAAATTAACTGGGTGTAGTGGCACATGCCTGTAGTTCCAGCTACTCGGGAACTGAGGTGGGAGAATTGCTTGAACCCAGGAGGTGGAAGTTGCAGTGAGTCGAGAACATGCCACTGCACTCTAGTCTGGGTGAGAGTGAGACTCTGTCTTAAAAATAAATAAATAAATAAATAAAAATGACTTTACAAGCTGAAACTCTGAAGAGTTATCTTAATCAATGGGAAAAAATACAATTGGTCCAAGACCTTTAGATTTTTTTGTTAAAATATTAAAAAGACTCATTTTTATAAACTAAACAATTACAAAACTGATATTTATTTAGTATACTAAAATTTAAAATATTAGATAATTAGGCATTCAGGTGTTTTATTTCTTTGTAAAAATGTATCAAAAGTAGTTTGGACAAGCACTTTTTTCTGTCTTAGTGAATTATTATACTCCTTTATACGTTTGGATCACCTTCCAACATTTTGCCTTTTGCCCTTTCAATGCTGTAAAATATCTCTGAGATTTCCTTTAATTTGAAGGGTTTTTGTCTGTTTTTCTGTTGCTTTTTTAAATTACACACATATATTTAACAGTACAGTTTTACATAGAATGCTAAGAGCACTTTTCTTCATATTTTACAAAAAGGCTTGAAACATATGGACTTTCTATTAGTAATCATACAATAGCACATCCAAATCTAATTCCTCAATGGATGATGCATTATAATTTGTTTAGAATTCAAAGGCTTAATGACAATAATCCGGGGAGGAAAAAGAGTAAGTTTATTTTACATAACTGACCAAAAAATAAATACAAGAAATAGTAAATAGAATTTAATATGGCCTCGTGTGCCCTGAAGGAGGTGGTGCTCAATATGGAGGGATAATTGCTATGTCCAAGTAACCTATTTGGAACTTCTGCGAGTGCAGTGTCATGGAATCATCAGTCCCCTTTCTGCCAGACATGGTGCTGCCAACCTCCTTGACTCGATAGCCAGGTCTTTCAACATCTGTAAAAACGATTGCAAAATTGAAGTGAGCGCCCTTCTTTCTAGCTTCTGGGTAGACTTCTTTTACTAAGTTTGTCAGTTCTTTCAAGGTTGCATCCATCCAAGCGTAGATCTACAACTCTCTGGGCGGTACGTTTCCCTGGAGAACTCGTCCGTTCGCTGGTGGTGGCCATTATTGGTGGTGAAGATGCTCAGCAGCCGCAGGCATGTTTTCTCACGGTCGATAGACTTCTCTGGCTCCTTCTTAATTTCCTCCTGGGTAATGCGCGACTCCACCACCATCTTCCTCCGATGGCCCGCCTGGTTTTCTTTACTGTGGTTACTTCCTCTGGGATATTGTCATCCTTTTTGTCACAACCACTTTCCTCTTTTAAGTCTATACATTTGCCTTCATGAAGTTCCTGTGGCTGCAAGCCTACAGTCTTTTGAATAGCAAGTGTCAACATTCCCAGTCAGCTATTTCTTCTAAAGCCCATTAATGTTCAATTCAAATACTGTGAAGTCATGCCAGTTTCTAAAACACTAAAATCTGCCTTCACTGGCAAGGAAATATTTATCTTCAGTCTCCTTGTAATTACTGATTCCTTTCAATGCAGCACCTGACTTCAGAGTTTGGCCTACATGGTAGTCGTTAAGCTGATTGGGTTTTTGTTTTCATTACACTGTTCAATCCTAAGCAGAAGTAAATGCTCCATTTCTACCCTAAGCAGCTTTCTGTTCTGAGTGCAACTTAAACTAAACAATGTTGAAGCTACATTACCTTGTTTTTGAATGATCTGACTTCCTCAACATCATTTGTTCACTAGCTTCAGGCAGGCCTAGGTCTCATCCTGTCTTTACTTTGCTGTCTCCATTTTCAAATCTCCTCATCACATTCAATTTAACTTCCAGCATTATTGTTTTTATTTGCTGCACTTTAATTGCTGTTGCTCACTTTTCTCTAATACTCACTTCTTTAATGTCATATGGGCTTACTACTAGGAAAGAAGGAGGCAACTCAACTAAGGCTTTGCTCTCTATGCATGAACTGAATAACAGATGGGCAGTGACCAATCACTAACAGAATTTGAAACAACTGATGCGATTGGTCACTGATCATGATACATGTCTGTTATTTACATAGAGATTCATGTACCAAAGAGCTAGCAGTGAAGCTTATACTTTAAGCAATTACTCACAATATACACTGTGTAACTGAAATTTAAACCATGTTACTGGGGTCTAGTGTCATTTAACTGAACAGTAGTAAATTTGTGCATATGAAAATTGTTCAAAGCATTGACTGCCTTACTAACGAATGCAGAGATTGTGTAAGAAGAAAACAAGAAAGCCTAGGAGACAACCCTGAGAAAAACCAAAGATTTAAGGGATGAACAAAAGAGAAATCTGCACGGTAACTTATAAAGAGTGGTCAAAGAGGTAAAGAGGAAAACCAGAGCATATGGTGTCATACGAGGTAAGCGAAGACGTATTGCAATTGCATTTCTCACTCATATTTTTTTAAAAATAAACTCTAATTAACATTTCATAAAACTCACCATTTTGAAGTATATAATTCAGTGGTTTTTAGTATACTCACAGAGTTGAGCAGCCATTACCATTATCTAATTCCAGAATATTTTCATCATCCCCCCCACCCCGCCCCAGAAAGAAAACCATTACCAACTAGCTATTTACTCTCCATTCTTCCCGCCTTCCAGTCCCTGGAAATCACTAATCTGCATTCTGTGTCTATGATTGTAACTACTCTAGGTACCTCATATAAGTAGAATAATACAGTATTTGTCCTTTCGTGATTGGCTTATTTCACTTAGCGTAGTGTCTCCGGTGATTGTTTTTGTTGTAATATTTATTACTTTTTATGGCTGAATAATATTCTATTGTATGAATATACCAAATTTGTTATCCATTTATCAGATGATAGATACTTGGCTTGTTTCTACTTTTGAGCTATTATAAATAATGTTGCTATGAACATTCGTGTACAAGTTTTTATGATAATATGTTTTCTAGTTTCTTAGGGATATTTCTTCCCTATTCTTAGGGATATACCTAGGAGTAAAATTGCTGGGTCATATGTTAACTCCCACGTTTTGAGAAACCGTGTGAATGTTTCTACAGTGGCCATACCAGTTTACATTACCATGGGAAATTTGTGAAGATTCTTTTTCAAAAACCTTACATATAAATATTTTTACTCATTTTATTCTTCTAGTTTCTCATTTTATTTAACTATGCACATTTCTTCCTTGCATCTTTGACTTCCTTATTTCACATTTTTAAAGTTATCTCCTAACTATCTATACAATAAATTTTCTTCACACTGCAAATCATTTGTGGCTTTCCTATCCCACACTGTATAGAATTTATTCAAACTATGAACAGCACTAGGTCTCTCATGTTTCAAGCCATTTATCCAGGCTGTTTATAACCGCCAAAAAAAAAATCAAAAGTTAGTTAGATGTGGATAAGAACAGTGACTTTATTTAGCTTCCTTTCTCTTCAATTACATTAATTTAATCTAATTTAATGGTTTTTGGAGGAAACCTCTGCAAAATATATTAGTCATAGATGGTGCAAAGTGAAGTAAATTGCTTCTTATTTTGGAAGAACCTCAGTTTGCCCCATTTCATTGGATCCCCAGTATCTTCACTGAGGTAGCAGGACCCTAAATTTTCCTTGAATTTACTCCTCACTCTGTGTCAATCATGTGCCTTTCTGATGCAATTAGGGTGTCTGCCACTTCTTATATTACAAGGAGTGAAAGAGTTGGTATACCTGAAATAGAATGTCTCAAAGCAAAACTACTTCTTGTGCTCTTTACTTACTATGATTTTTCAAAAAGTTTTTAGTTTGGCATTATGGCTCAAGCCTGTAATTCCAGCTACTCAGGGCAGGAGGATTGCTTGAGGCCAGGAGTTCAAGACAGCCTGGGCAACAGAGTGAGACCCTTTTCCTCTTATAAAAAAAAATTGCCAGAACAAACGCTGAATGTCATGTGTCAGGATTTTGTTGATTTACTCAACTAAAAGATATCATGTGGAATAGCACCTGCTTTAAAAATCACCACTTGATTGGGAGGCCGGGGTGTGCAGATCACTTGAGGTCAGCAGTTCAAAACCAGCCTGGCCAACATGGTGAAACTCCGTCTCTACTAAAAATAAAAAATTAAAAAAAAATAGCTGGGCATGGTGTTGGGTGCCTGTAATTCCAGCTACTCTGGAGACTGAGGAAGGAGAATCTCATGAGCCCAGGAGGTGGGGGTTGCAGTGGGCCAAGAATAAGTTTACAGTAGTTCTATTGACATTCTCCAAGACTCTCATCTGCACAAGGCAAGGAAAGGGGTTCTATAATGGAGATGTGACAGGGGTCACTACCTATGTTTGCTAGCATATGAATTCAGTTGCTGGAGAGAGATTCACAATGATACAGGCATAAACAAAATAAAAATTTATTTCTCATTCAAATGAAAGTCCTTGTGTAAGCAGACTAGATCTAGTATGGTTATGCTATCAATGACCCAATTCCTTCTATCTTATTGCCACATTGTCTCTATGGTGGTGCCTTGGGTCTGCATTTCAGCCAACACAAAGGAGAAAGAAGAAGGGATAGACACATCACTTTATTTGAATGACAAGATCCAGGAATTGTTCTCATCACTGTCACTCACATACATTGGCCAAAACTTAGTCACATGGTCATATGCAGCTGCAATATGACAGGAAATAGAGTCTTTCTTCAGAATGGCTTTTACCCTAGGTAAAATTTGGAGATACTATTTCTGTGAGAGAAAAAGAGAATACAGATACTGGGGGACAACTAGTGGCTACTGTCATATCACTTCATGTCTTTCAAATCTTTGATGCTGACGAATCTCTGCAATTCCCCCAGTGTGCAGTTGTACTTTTGGTAAGAAGAGGAAGCTCAAGATTTGACCTTTTCTCCCATAATGACCCTATTCTGGGGGTCAGAAAGGAAGCATGGACTCATCTCTATATGAAGGAAATGTGGAAACAATCACAGGATGCTTTTACAGACCTGTAAGTGCCATTGTGACAGAATTAGGCCCGCAAATCCAATTGTCACCTAAACTGCATGTGTCCCAGATTCTGCCAGATACACCACAGTGACATTCTGCATTGTGTTCATTTATGTTTAGGAGCCAATACTCCCTGAAAGATCTGGCTATTTCCCATCTCCCACTACAGTTACCATGGTAAATGACCAAAGATACTTCCAGAGAAGGCTGGGAGAAAGATTTACAGGAAGTACTTGTGATGATATCACAAGGTCCTTCTTCAGGTTACCTGGCTTCCTCTACATTCAATGTTTGGAAATAAACTGAAGTTTCAGAATTGAGTGAGCAGCTATCATGACATCATGGTAATTCACGACAGGCCTTGATCAGGTTTTATCATCCCACGTATTATTGTTGTTATGATTCAGACTTCATACAATTATATGAATCCCATGAAAGGTTAAGACACTGCCATAGGTTTTCCTGTGTTAGATCATCCCAATCACTGTGGGTTATAGTAAAAAATCCCACTTTGTCTCTAACTCTTATGTGTGCCCCCTGGACCATCATCCCAGAAACCAATTATCCCAATTTCTATCAGGGGTCCCATTCAACAGTAACATTGTCCACCTTCCTTCCCGGCCTGAAGGGGATTTTTCAAAGATACTGTCCCTCCCAAGTAAATGCACATGTGTTGGGGATAGTTAGGAGGTAAGTGAGAAGTTTGCCCATAATGAATTCACTCTAACCTTTTCTGTCTAAAACTTTGGGTTGCTTTTTCTACATCATATTGAGAAATTTTGGGTATTTAAGCTTCATGCAATGTAAGTCAGCTTCGAATGTATATTTTATTCAACCTTCTGAGCAGACAATGAAAATTATACCGAGAGGTTTCAGCAGCACTTGGAATCCAGAATTAACAACAATTACAACAGTATTCAGAAATTCAGCCTGATCTAAAGTAATATTCTATCCCCCCTAGGCTGGCATCTGCAAAATCTATACTCACACATTTGCCCCCACATTTAGCACAATAAAAATGAACAAAACCTTGCAATTACTTATTAGCCTTCTTCTAGGTACAAAATTGTTCTTGTCCTACCTGAGCCCTATTAGTCATAGGTTGGAAGCAATGGCAAGGGGAAGTAATGGAGTATAAAGAGGGTTTATATCCTCTTGCTACTTGAGTACGCTAGAGGAACCTTCAAGCAAACCAAGATCAGCCTCATTTGATATGGCAGGAGGGAGTGCTTACGTTGTAAAAGAAGGCTTTCAGTAGAACTTGAGTATTCAGAGTAGCTGGAGCTATTTAAATCTTCCCAAATGTTGTCATTATAATTCTCAGTTTTTGCTCCTTGATATAAGAGATCAGAAGGTAGGTGTGGTGTGTTATTGAGAACCATTAGGAGTTTTCAAACTTTAGTGTGCCTCATCACCTGGAGAGCTTTACAAGAAATGTGTTAGGAGGCTTGAAGAAACAGACTCTAGCCTGAGATTCCAGGAATAGTATCAAAAACCATACCACAAAACTAGGCTAAGAAAGCTTCTACCTTTGCTTGAGTCCTGATCAGAAAGCTGTCACCACACTTGCTGGCTTTAATACCTTGCACTAGAATTTGTGTCAGACAAATAAATCTTCTGTCTCCTGGCTCTCTCAGGTAACTGGTTCTGAATAAAAGTCTAATGCATCCAATTAGCAGAATGTATACCACAACTAGGACACATAGGAAACTTTTAATTAATTTATTTGTTTTAATTTGCCAGACTGTTTACTCTAAAAAGGCATGCGAGAAGGGAGTGAGATTGGGTATTGAGTACTCCTGCACTGTTTGAAGTCGGGTAGGTACATACTTACTTGTGAGTAAACCTTGTTAAAGTCCATCTCTCCCACTAGAAAGAAAGCTTCAAGAAAGTTGAATCTAATGTCTATTTACTCCTGTGCCCCTAACACCTAGCAGCACAATGCCTGGTACGTAATGGCACTCAATATAGATGTGCCAATAGGCTTATTGTCCAATGAATCAGCAGTTTCTTAAAGGAGGGGAAGGAGGAGACAAGCTCTCTGAAGAAAACCTGAAGCAGTTTTATAGCCTTTGCTTGTGCTCAGCCCTGGTGCTCTCCATAGTGTCTACCACTCCAGCCTTGTGGACGAATATAAAAATTTAGGACTGTTATTTTTGTTTTGTTTTTTGTCTATTTGTTTTTCGTGAGAGACTATTAATCTAGTCCATGTGATTCCAGAAGAAGCAGGATCCAGGGAAAATTCAAAGGAGAAAGAGTATATTTGACTTAGCTGCTTTAATTTTTATGTTCTTTCCTGACTTTCGGGTTAACTTCTTTAAAAAACTGCCAGGCTGGGCGCAGTGGCTCATGCCTGTAATCCCAGCACTTTGGGAGGCTGAGGTGGGTGGATCACCCAAAGTCAGGAGTTTGAGACCAGCCTGACTAACATGGAGAAACCCCGTCTCTACTAAAAATACAAAAATTAGCCAGGTGTGGTGGCGCATGCTTGTAATCCCAGCTACTAGGGAGGCTGAGGCAGGAGAATCGCTTGAACCCAGGAGGCAGAGATTGTGGTGAGCCGAGATCGTGCCATTGCACTCCAGCCTGGGCAACAAGAGTGAGACTCCTTCTCAAAAAAAATAAAAATTAAAAATTAAATAAATAAATAATTGCCCACATCAAAGACAAATAAATGAAAACATCACAAAATAAATGACCTCTTCCTTTCACCACCTAAGTTTGAAAGGGTTAGTAAATGATGTCTAGAGAGAGAGAGAGCCTCCCTAGAGGCTGCACAATCCCCAGCCGTCACATACCCACCTGCCTCAGGACAAGTCATGAAGGAAGATGGAGGCTGCCACCTGCGTAGCACAAACTGAACAGAATGTCATGCCCCAGCCTCCATCAGAAATATACCTCTCTCAGCGTTTATTAATCTCGGAATGTCAATATTAAGTGTTTAATTTTTTTTTTCTTTGTACCATGTGATTCTGCAACCTCCCCAGGTATAGGCGTCAGATTCAGCATCATTCTCAACCTCTTAAGATGCAAAAATTTCCAGGTTCCTTGCGACAAGCAGCAGGTATAGATTGGCAGGTAACAGAAAGAACATAAAGGTGCTGAGAGCACCTGAGGGATCTCGGAAATGCGTCACTAGTGATTAGAAAACAAGGTCATGAGAAGGGTTAAGAGAGCACAGAAAACACCTGGGCCTAATTCATTATCTTGGCAAGATTGGTTGTAATCTGCTTTATCAAATTAAATACTTTTCGAGAGAAAGAAGTTGTGTAAAAGTTTGTGCAGTGAACAATGGGAAAGGAAGAATTTGCCTCACATCACTCAACTGTGGGTGTCTGGCCTCACAGCTTCTCATCTGATGCTAGGATGGCAGGGGTGCCCAATTCCCTCTGGGAGGGATCTTAACATTCATATTCCTCTCCTTGATGCTTTTGTGGCTCTTTTCCTTCCAGAACTAGCTTGCCTGCCTGGGGAGTGGGTAAAGTCAATGAGTGTGAGTTATGTGAGAGTCTCAAAATATCAGATCATCTCACAAATGAGCAAAGATGTTACAGGAGGAAAATAGGCTGAGGTATTTATTGATAACTTGGGAAGTTGTTTTTAAACATCTAGTCCCATTACAAGTAAATTATCTGTTATTACATCATTGTCTGCAAAATGTGTCTAAAGCTTAGGCACATTTGTGTCACATATGCATGTATGTGTTTAACTATGTGTTTATTATTAGGCCTAACCTCATAATCAAATTGTTCTGTTGGAGCCCCTAAAGTGGCTTGTCACTGAGTGAAAGTAATTTCCCATGGCAGGTGCTCCCAGCAGGTGGCTGCTCACAGTACCTGCATCCGAAAGGTAGATTTAGTCAGAGATTTTATTTTAATAAGAGACCCGTATTGCAGCCGAGCCACCACTGGGTGATGTGCCAAAATTCATGTCTACAGCATGATTTATTATGTGAAAATACCACAGAACTAATCAGTGGAGTTACTAATTAATACAAATCTGCATTTTTTGCATAAGCAATTAGTGCAAGGAGAGAGCAGTGAAAGAGGAAGTTTGACTCCTTTAATCTCAGTGCCTACTCAAGCGGAAAGACCCACCAAGGCCAAACTCCGAGATCTACGTTTGGAATTTTCCCCCTTTGATTAGTTAAAGACATAAAAGGTCAAATTATCAATATTTAATTTGAGAGAAATGCATTTGTTATAAAGGAAAAAAACATTTTATTTAAAGAAGGCGAGACTCCAGGAATGAATTCTTTAATCAAAAATGATTATATTTCTCATTACGGTGAAGTGTGAATAATACTTGATGAGGATTTTGTTTACTACTAATAATGATGTTTTGAAAATTATATCAATAAGTGTGTGTGGTGGGGAGGGGGATATGGCATTTATTTCTCAGATGTTCAAATTGCCAAAGGAGCTTTCTCTTCTCAGTTATGTCTTTGCTAGATGTTTCCAGTATATGTTGGATAAGTTATGAGTACTCAATATGTAATATTTTAGATCTGGCATGATTTAGCTAATTGTGTGGCTCACTGAATCTGAGTGAATAATACCATTTGACTTCTGTTGGCTTATTTTTTCATTAATTTATCAGAGATTGTTTACAGTATGAAATAACTGAAGTGTTGATAAAGTGATGGTGAAAAAGATTTTAGATTTTCAATAAAATTTATACTCCATAAAACACAAGCAAAATCAAAAACATTTTGAGAGATATTTTATTATTTCTGTGGAGAGTAAACAAGAAATTCATTTTGGTTTTGAAGCTGTGTGGCAAATAAGTACAAATATTTGAATAATGACTATCTTTTTGAAAGCTATTCAATTTATGATTTCTGTCTTTGTTTCAGACTAGCCAGCTCAAATTATAGTTTAAGCGCTTTCCTTACCCCTAAATCTAGCTATCTAGTTTTCCAGGAAACTTACTGTGAATATTTGGCTAATTAGATGCAGACTTACAGGACTCTTTGACTAAAAGCTCAGTCATGGTGCCCAGTGTTTTTTGTTTGTTTTTGTTTTTGTTTTTGAAACAAAGCAAACAGGGAAGAGCGGAAAGGAGGAAGGGAAAGAAAGGAGGAAGAAGGGGAGGGAGGAAAGGAGGGAAAGGAGGAGGAAGGGGAAGGAGGAAAGGAAGGGAGGAAAGGAGGAAGGGTCGGAGGAAAGGAGGAAGGAAGGGAGGAAGAGAGATTTTGCTGAATCTGGTAGGCCGAAGGTCAGGGCCTTTGGAGTGGGAATTGTCCACGGTGCTGATAGGTTGCGGAAGTCGTTCCTTCTACAAGTCGCCTGGGGCCCTAAACCTGGTTTGCCCGCGTTCCTCCCGTGCCTTTAGGAACTTGTACGGGTCTCCTCTCCCAACCCACTGCAGCAGCCATTGTTATTGGGACGCTCCGGCGCCGTCGGTGTGTCTCGGCTCTCCACTCCCGAAGCTACACACATCTACCGAGGATTTTTGTTTGCTTGCTTCTTTCCATTAAGGCAAAGGTTGGCAAATAGCGTGTGCTTGTCAGTTTCCTGGCCCTGCGATCCCCTTTGGACAGCAAGCTGTTCTTCGATCCCCGGGAAACAGGTGTGCGCCCTCTGCTCATGCTCCTCTCCCGAGAGCAGGTGCGACCGTGGACATACACTCACGGACACTCGCACACCCATCCACTTATGCCCACACTCACATACACATTCACATTCATTGACACACACCTGCACACACTCATATGTTCACATACACACTAACAATCATTTATATGCACACACGATTTGCACACACATTCACATAATCTTGCACACACACGGATTCACACACGTATATTCAAGTGGAATCACACACTTTTGCACACACAGGGCATCGGACGCACGAGGCCTTCAGCAATTGTGCCCGTGACCCACGCCTGCCAAGATGCTCCTACTGAGTTGATTTTACGTTGTTGGTTCTGCGTGTTAGATCGTTTAAGGAAAGCCTCTCGATCCTGACAGGGAATCAGAGACAAGTCCTCCCAAGGTCTGTGGGAGCCGAGAAAGGAGCCACCAAGGCCCCGTCGGGACCGGGAGGGCATAAATAATAAATAAAAAGGCCCAGGCAGGCCGAGCTGGGGAAGCCCGGCACTAAATCACTCCCCAAATCACAGTCGCGTCGTGCTCCATCCAATAGCTCTAAGCAATTTGTGGGGTTGGGGGTTGAAATCAATTTTTTCCGTTCTCGCAGGTGCAATATGAATCAATTATCTTAATTAAGATTATGCCGCAAGCCCTGGAGATTTGGGGAGGATGGGTTTTGCGCTCGGGGCGACGGCGAGGCATTTTAATAGCGTCTCTCGTTGCTCTTGACTCTCCCGGGTCGCCTGCCTGTCGAGCCTGGGCAGCTCCAGCCTCAGGCCAGGACCTGGGAGCCCAACTGCCTCCCCCGGGGCGCAGGCGCCGCGTCGGCGGTCTGTTCAGAACCCGCATCAACCCCCCTCCATCCCCCGAAGCTCTCAAGAGCCTCCAAGCTACCCGGCCTATGTAGGACCTGCAGCTCTCAGTCCTCCGTTCCTGCGGCCCCTGCGCCCCACGGTCTCGCGGGCCCCTCGGCCACCTGGCCCCCTCACCCCTCTCTCCCGCCCCTGGAACGCGCCCAGGCCCCGACATCCCCCTCCTAGTTAGGGCGGGAAGAGGACGCGGGAACCTCTCGAGGTCGGCCGGGCTGCCCTGGCCACACTTGATCCTTTCATTGAACGCAAACCTCCCTTTGCAAGAGCTAGCATCTGTTTCCCTGAGAAACAGGTCACCGCCAGGGACGCCGGCCCGGCCCCCGCTCTTTATCTTGGCCCTGTGAATGCTTCGCCCCCCACTTCCCGCCCCCCGCTTTCGCCTCCAGCCACAGGCTTCCCACCCCCTACGTTCGGGCCACACGCCTCCATCCCTTCCCCACCCCCATCCCTCCACACGCCTCCCCCTTCCCCTCCGCCCGGCCCACTCCCCTCTCCCCACCCCCGGCCACAAGCCTCCTCCCGCCCCCCTTCCCGCGGGCGCTCCGGCTGCCGCTGTAACGGCCGGGACGCCCGGCCCTCGCCGCGCGCTCAGAGCGGGGACCCGGGAGGCGGCAGATTTGGGGCATTGCTCGAGGGCAGTGAGTCATGAAAGCGGCTTTTGTTGTCCGCGCGTGCGGTTCGCGTGCCGCTGGGTAGCCTGCAGCGCCCAGTAGGGACGGGAGCTGGGGAAGTACGGCTAACTGGCAGCGAGGGGAGAGAGAAAAAACTTAGGGAATCAGGAGGGGGAAAAGTGTGCAACCGTCCAAACAAGTCCAAAGAGAAGAAAATAAGGAGGCGGGGCGGGGCAGCGGAGACGGTCCTCAGCACTAAGCCCCGCCGCGCCTTCAGCTCTGTCCTCTCCCGGCGTCCGGCTGACTCTTCTCTCGCCCCAATTTCTCGCGCCTTCAACCCCAAACAAAACGCACCTCAATCCAGGCCGTGGTCCGGGCTCCTCCCTTTAGGGTCTTACTACCCTGCATCTCCCGGGAGCCTCGCGGGCACTGGCTGAGAGTCGCGATGCCGGCGCTCTGGGTCGAAATTATCCGCGCGGAGGAGGGTCACATCGGAGCGCTGCAGGCTGGAAAGCCCAGTGACAGCCACCGTGAGACCCAACCTCAGCCCGGTCTCTGAAACATCTTGGAGTGGCCTTTCCTTTGTAAAAATCCCCAGTCCTGAGCGAACAACGCGCAGTGGGATTAGAAATGAATTTATCAAGGGGAGAGGAGGAAACAGACTAGTAATTCCCGCACTTTAAGCATTTGAGTCTACTTCTGGCAAAATACTCGGGCGTCCCTCTTGCCTAAGAACATCTGACTCCACCATAATTCTCCTGTATTGCACAGGATGTCGCGAACTGGAGAAGTTTCTGCTTTCTGGGGGTGAGGACAAGAATTTAGCAGAGGGACCACTAGGCTACCACTGACCTCGAGGTTAGATGGAGTCCTTTCTCCTACTCCATCCCCAGATCTCCTCCGGAGCTCCCCAAAGTTGGAAAAATGAGAGCCTAGGCACGAGTTCCATATGCCTGCAGCACGGTGTGCTGCCAGTCGGGGCAGCTGCCGGGCGAGGGGCAGCACTTAACCTGGCCCTGCCACAAATGTCCTCAGACCTCAGGCTGTGTACTACCTTCTAAGGGCTAGTACTCTGACGCCCTCGAGTTTTAGCCCAACACTGAAGATACATAGAGTACAGGGGTAAATCCTGGGACCAGGCCCCTGGATGACTTATTTTATCCTCCCCTATGTGCTTTGTCAGCCGAGTGAATGTAGAAAAGCAAGCAAAACTCCGGAACCCCACAACGATTCACGCCACGCTTCGGTGGCACAACTCCTTTCTTCCCCTTTTAGATTTGTACTGTACAGGGAAGGCTGCACCTGCCACCTTCAGACACCGGCGATCTGGCTAGGACCCTCTTCCTCTATCCCCACTCTCTCCTCCTGTCCCCACCCTCTTCCAGATGCGCCCCAGTCCAGCCGCTCAACCCTGATACTGTTTGCAAACTCGAGGGATATTTAGTGTAATTGCCTTTAAATAAGCAATTCACGTAAGAGGTATTTATTGCAGAGGGCTTCAGGTCTGGGAGGGGGTAAGGAGTTAGTTAATGAAGGATTAGGGGCAAAGCTGGGAAAGAACGAGTAGATAGGCCAGTTTCTTTCTTTTTTAAAAAATCTATTCTGGAAAACGCTTATTCGAAAAGAGTAAAGAATTGCTATTTAGGCAACTGTGGCTCCTTCGGAACTGATCGGGAATTTCTGTGGTCTTTGCTTGACCTACAAGGTGGGAGTTTCAAATCAGAGGCTTTGAAGTCTGGAGGAGTTCGCAGCCATTAATCCTTCCCAGGGTTGTGCTAAAGGCATTTCTAGAAAGAAATCAATAGGAAAGACCCGTTCAACACAGGCCCATTGCATCTTCTCTTTGAAAGGGCTTGTCTGAATCAAGTATCTTATACAGACCCGAGATTGAGGGGAGCAAGAGCGCAGGTCCGGCTGTGGCGAGGTGTCCACCACCGTACTCATGGTCAATGCCTGGACTAGAGAGCCGAGGCCATGCAGGGCGGGCTGGCCAGGTAACTGGAAGCGTCCCTGGACTGGCTGAGAGGAAGTGCCTTTTGCAGCAACCCAGTGGCCATGGCTGAAAGGCAGAATCCAACCGTCAAAGAAGCCCCCAGCTCCCACATAAGAAAGCGCAAAGGCTAATGGAGCCAAGGCCTCCTCGAGAGAACTAGCTCGCTTTGAGGACAAGATCCTGGGGATGGAGGTAGGGACTGATGTAGTGAGAGGGTCTGGAGGGACAGTGGTAGCTGAGAGTCAGGACACGAAGGATTGAACGTATGGTAGGGATAGAATGGCAAGTACAAATTTTCTGTACTTAAGGAACTGGCAGAGGACGATCCGGTTAGGGAGGTTGAGGAACTAATCTCAACGCTGCGTTTACAGAAGAAGCCGCTTTTACATGGCGTATATGTTTGCTTAGAGGGGACGAAGGAGATTAGGAGAAGCCATCCTTTGGCGCCAATGATCAAAGCGTCTGCCAAGGAGAAGAAGCCAAGGGATGGGCCTTTCAGACAGGGCAGGGAGTCATGCTGCTCTGGATGTCAGTGCCAGGACAAGAAATCGAAAGGAGCGAGGACTCTTCACTGCGTGCCTCAGTCTCCCCGCTTCTGCCTCTTTCACCTCTGCCCTACTTCCGGCGTGAAAGCAGGCCACTCTCTCTGATGTAGACCTACTCAACATTAGCTTTTCCCTTCCTTCCCTCAAATCCCCTCCCCCCTCTATCCCCTGTCCCTTCTGCCGCCTGAAAGGGTTAATCTCTCCTGCGGGTAAAAACAGGTCCGCGGAGTCCCTAACTGGCGACAGATGGGCCACTTTCTTCTGGCCACAAAGGGGCCGGAATGGAGCGCTCCGCGGCATACAAATGGGCAGGTCACGTGGTTCCAGGCTCTTGGCTGGACCGGGAAGACCATATGGCGCATGCCGGGGAGGAAGGAGAAGGGGCGGGAGTAGGGGTGGAGGGTGAGGGGAGCGGTTGTCAGAGGAGGGCGGGAGACAAGCAAGGCGTGGGGAGAAGTGGGGAGGAGGGGAGAACCGGGAGCGCACAGCCTGGACGCGTGCGCAGGCGGCAGGCGCAGAGACCTGCTAGCTCCTCAGCTAGCAGCCCCGCCCGCGCTTAGCATCACTAACTGGGCTATATAACCTGAGCGCCCGCGCGGCCAGGACACGAGGAATTCGCCCACGCAGGAGGCACGGCGTCCGGAGGCCACAGGGTTATGAGACTTTCACTGCTCAGGACCTACTAACAACAAAGGTAATTACAATTCTTTCATTTTTTTGCCCTAGAATAGAAGCAATAACTGAAGACTGATGCACCTACATATTCTGTATGTGTGCGTTTGCGAGCGTGTGTATGTGTGTTGAGACCAGCATCCCTCTCCATAATTGCCCATAAGTACTCACACATAATGAGTCGTGTCACTCAAGTACCCCCTGCAGGCTTTCTAATTTAAATTTTAAGAATTTGGGTTTCTTTTGTGGATAGCATAGGAGCTTGGATTTTTTAAAAGAATACACAGTAATTATGATTATCTGCTAGTGCTGATTTTAAAGTCCTAAAAGCAATAATGACTTCATTTTCTCACTTCTTACAATAAGAAAAAAAAAAAAGCTGTGTTAGCAATATATATTTTGTGTGCATGTATTTTACGCATATTAGGAGTGTCAAGCTGTGTTTTCAGTGAATGAAAGCGACATGGATACCTTGAGTATTCACACCATGGAAAATAAATCAGGTTCAGAGATAGTTTAGTTGAGAGGGGGGAAAGTGAAGAAAGGGAGAGGGACTCACTCCTGCTACCTGTTACCGCTCCAGAGGCGGCCAAGTCCCCAGCAGCCACTACTGGAGCCAGAAATGCAGTTGTTTTACTAACGGCTTTTTATTTTCCTTATTAGAAGCAGCAACTTCGCGGTTGCCAATCGCTGACCATTATAATTACTCAATTTTTTAAAGGGAGGTTTGAGGCGAACTTTGAAAAGCCTCAATAAAGAGCGGGCGGCCCTTTCAATGGGCTGTTTATTAGAGAGGAGCCTTCCGCACCTGATCCCCGGCGCGTGGGAGAGCGCTCTGCGCCGCGCCCCCAGCCCTCGCCCTGCAGCTAGCGCTTTTGTACAAGGTGGAAATTCAGCGGCGGGCCAGAGATGGAAGGCAAGAAAAGAAAGGCGAGGGAGGGGTGGAAGACCCTGTCCACTTTTGTTGCCAAATGTTACATTGATGGTGGAACAATTTGGCGGAAACTATTTTTCCTCCTTTCTGCATTTGCTCTTCAGTATCCCGTCTGTGTAATCTTCTTAAAAATCGCTGCCAGTATTAGTAAATTACGCAATGGCTCTTCAACTTAAATCGCTAAGTACCTAGAAGCCAGGACAAAAATGGAAGCAGAATGTGTGATTTTTCAGCTCATTTGTGTGTGTGTGTGTGCGTATGTGTGTGTGTGTGTGTGTGTAGTTGTGAGTGACTTTGAACACATTTGGATAAACATGAAGTCACTGAAATGTACAGTCATTTCCACACACATTATCTTGTCGGGCAACCACCATAAACACATTTAAGTTAATCACTAGGATACAAACACATATGCGTGAGTGGTGTACACATATACATATTCACTGCCTTCCCCCAGTCCTGTCCTCACTCCTACGTACCAGCGGGGCACACGCACGCGCCATTATAAAACACTGCATTTAACTTTTTCTCGGAGGCATTCATTTTGTAATGGGCAGGTACTTTTCTCAAGCATTTGTACAGATTGAGGGAGTGGAAGCTGAAGGCGTATCTGGCTTTTGAATATAGCGTTTTTCTCCTTTTCTTTCTGTTTGCCTCTACCCTGTTGAATGTAGGAAATCTAAACATGACCAAATCGTACAGCGAGAGTGGGCTGATGGGCGAACCTCAGCCCCAAGGTCCTCCAAGCTGGACAGACGAGTGTCTCAGTTCTCAGGACGAGGAGCACGAGGCAGACAAGAAGGAGGACGACCTCGAAGCCATGAACGCAGAGGAGGACTCACTGAGGAATGGGGGAGAGGAGGAGGACGAAGACGAGGACCTGGAAGAGGAGGAAGAAGAGGAAGAGGAGGATGACGATCAAAAGCCCAAGAGACGCGGCCCCAAAAAGAAGAAGATGACCAAGGCTCGCCTGGAGCGTTTTAAATTGAGACGCATGAAGGCTAACGCCCGGGAGCGCAACCGCATGCACGGACTGAACGCGGCCCTAGACAACCTGCGCAAGGTGGTGCCCTGCTATTCTAAGACGCAGAAGCTGTCCAAAATCGAGACTCTGCGCTTGGCCAAGAACTACATCTGGGCTCTGTCGGAGATCCTGCGCTCAGGCAAAAGCCCAGACCTGGTCTCCTTCGTTCAGACCCTTTGCAAGGGCTTATCCCAACCCACCACCAACCTGGTTGCGGGCTGCCTGCAACTCAATCCTCGGACTTTTCTGCCTGAACAGAACCAGGACATGCCCCCGCACCTGCCGACGGCCAGCGCTTCCTTCCCTGTACACCCCTACTCCTACCAGTCGCCTGGGCTGCCCAGTCCGCCTTACGGCACCATGGACAGCTCCCATGTCTTCCACGTCAAGCCGCCGCCGCACGCCTACAGCGCAGCGCTGGAGCCCTTCTTTGAAAGCCCTCTGACTGATTGCACCAGCCCTTCCTTTGATGGACCCCTCAGCCCGCCGCTCAGCATCAATGGCAACTTCTCTTTCAAACACGAACCGTCCGCCGAGTTTGAGAAAAATTATGCCTTTACCATGCACTATCCTGCAGCGACCCTGGCAGGGGCCCAAAGCCACGGATCAATCTTCTCGGGCACCGCTGCCCCTCGCTGCGAGATCCCCATAGACAATATTATGTCCTTCGATAGCCATTCACATCATGAGCGAGTCATGAGTGCCCAGCTCAATGCCATCTTTCATGATTAGAGACACGCCAGTTTCACCATTTCCGGGAAACGAACCCACTGTGCTTACAGTGACTGTCGTGTTTACAAAAGGCAGCCCTTTGGGTACTACTGCTGCAAAGTGCAAATACTCCAAGCTTCAAGTGATATATGTATTTATTGTCATTACTGCCTTTGGAAGAAACAGGGGATCAAAGTTCCTGTTCACCTTATGTATTATTTTCTATAGCTCTTCTATTTTAAAAAAAAAATACAGTAAAGTTAAAGAAATGCACCACGAATCTGGTGTAGCTGTATTCAGATCGTATGAATTATCTGATCGGGATAACAAAATCACAAGCAATAATTAGGAACTATGCAATTTTTAAACTAGTAATGGGCCAATTAAAATATATATAAATATATATTTTTCAACCAGCATTTTACTACTTGTTACCTTTCCCATGCTGAATTATTTTGTTGTGATTTTGTACAGAATTTTTAATGACTTTTTATAATGTGAATTTCCTATTTTAAAACCATGCAGCTTCATCAATTTTTATACATATCAGAAAAGTAGAATTATATCTAATTTATACAAAATAATTTAACTAATTTAAACCAGCAGAAAAGTGCTTAGAAAGTTATTGTGTTGCCTTAGCACTTCTTTCCTCTCTAATTGTAAAAAAAAAAAAAAAAAAAAAAAAAATAATTGCACAATTTGAGCAATTCATTTCACTTTAAAGTCTTTCCCTCTCCCTAAAATATAAACCAGAATCATAATTTTCAAGAGAATAAAAAATTAAGAGATGCATTCCCTATCAAAACATATCAATTCAACACATTAGTTGCACAAGCTTGTATATACATATTATAAATAAATGCCAACATACCCTTCTTTAAATCAAAAGCTGCTTGACTATCACATACAATTTGCACTGTTACTTTTTAGTCTTTTACTCCTTTGCATTCCATGATTTTACAGAGAATCTGAAGCTATTGATGTTTCCAGAAAATATAAATGCATGATTTTATACATAGTCACAAAAATGGTGGTTTGTCATATATTCATGTAATAAATCTGAGCCTAAATCTAATCAGGTTGTTAATGTTGGGATTTATATCTATTGTAGTCAATTAGTACAGTAGCTTAAATAAATTCAAACCATTTAATTCATAATTAGAACAATAGCTATTGCATGTAAAATGCAGTCCAGAATAAGTGCTGTTTGAGATGTGATGCTGGTACCACTGGAATCGAGCTGTACTGTAATTTTGTTTGTAATCCTGTATATTATGGTGTAATGCACAATTTAGAAAACATTCATCCAGTTGCAATAAAATAGTATTGAAAGTGAGAGCAATTGTTGCATTTCTTCTTAAAGGGATTTTGTTTTCATTTCTGGGGAAAATAGTCGCTTTTTTGCTGAGTTAAAAAATACTAAACACTTCATGTAGAATAAAAGAAAAGAAAAAAGGTTTACCTTGGCATATGTTCTTGTCTGTTTATCTTGCACAGGGAATCACCAGCTCTTTGTAGATAATGAAAAGACCTAATTGATATTTCATTATTTGTAATATGGGACTGGAGAGAGGTACAAACAGTGTGTTTTTTCTCTGTTTTAGATAGCTTAGCCTTTAGGCTTTTTATTTCCATTTTTAAAAATGATTGTTACATGTTTTCTTCTATTTCTTTCTTTAAAAAGGTGGATTTTATTAATTATTAACCAACAAGACATAAACAAGTATCCCAGCATAGTTTGTCTATACATTTAAGACATATAAAACATTACTATTTTCTTGGTGTTCTGTTATCTGCACATTTTTCTGAACTAAACAGTTTTATCTCTCAAATAACACTGTCCCAGAGGAATTTATATACTTTTGGAAAGTACCAAAGGGAAATGAGTTAAAGAAGCCAAGAGAAGTAACATTTTATAATTGTTCTATAAACATCTTGTGATGATTTCCATCATTTTTCCATGAAAAAGCATAATGGATTATTTGTACTGAAGAACACACTATTTGTACTGTATTTTAGGAAGGTGTAATTATTTCCTCCCCCCTCCCCCCACCCTTTGGGGCACTATTCTGTTGTTTCATGAACACAACTCACTGGAAAAACTTATGGAAGATTCTGTCTATTGTTACGTCCACTTCAAAAAAAAAAGAGTTTGGCATTTCTTTTCCTCTGGATGTACTGACTGACAGTTATGATTCCTAGGGAATATCATTTTGGCACTTGTGCCCTGGCTCTACCGTGGTGCTCTGATTACTGTCATTAGTAACTCCATTGTTTCTACTCTGATTCGGGTGCCACATTGGATGACTACCCCCCTTCCCAAGCTTGTTCCTTTAATCTCCTTCTCATTGGTGATTTAGGGGTTCCAGAAAGCTGACCTCATTTAGCAAGCTGCTCCAGAAAAATGTGAGTAATGTAATGGACAGGAACAATTAGCCATACTAATAACATTGCCAATGAGGCTGCGTCAAGCTGTGACAGTAGCAGTAAGGAATACTTCGACGTTAAAAAAATGTTTGAGAGCAATTTAAAATATATTATTTTAACATGTTTTCTATCAGCCTTCATCACATGACAGAAATACTTTTAAGTTAGTCCCAACTTTATCTAAAATGCAGCAATCTCATTCCAACTGAATCAGAGTTGTTATTTTGGAATCAAGCTGTTGCTTCTATATCCTGGATTGTTCTCACTGTTCTTACTTTAAGAGACATAATACTGATATGATAGTTGAATACTACCAGTCTTCCAGCATAGGAGGTAATGAAGTGAACATTCAGATCTGATCTAATCTATTAAGTAGCTCAATTTCACCTGCAGTTAAAATTAGACATCTTCATGCAAACTAAAATCTGTTGCTGTAGTGAAGAGAAGAAATAAAAGAATGACATTTTAGGAATTCCAGCTTTCAAAATAGCAAACAGGAAAATCTAGACTGTGATCTTTTGTAAGGTAGAAACGAACACTGAAAGTTAGGTTTTTGTTTTGTTTTGTTTTGTTTTGTTTTTCCATTTTGCCAATAGAACTTCATTCTAAAACATAGGGATTCTTTCAGTCAGTCAAGGAGTAACTCACATGCCACCATCTTTTATTCAAAGGCAGGCACAGATGTTCCTTCTGCAGGGGAGGATTTAATTTATGAAAATGATATTGTTTATGCATGAATGAACTGCATGCACTCTGCATAACACATAGCACTTCCATCTGATCAGAGAAATGCCACAAAACCAGTGCCAATGTCAGAAACATATTCTACAAATTTACTCACTTAAATGTTTAATGAATATTTGGAAGGCACTTTCAAACCATAAGAAACATTTTAAATTATCTTCTTTTATGAATTCCTACCCATATTTAAAAAAGACTCTTACAGCTTTTGTAACTGGCTAATGATTATACCCAGTTTGTAAGAAAAGAACATATTTTACTAAATGAAAACCAACCAACCAAAAAAAAAAAAAAAGAAAAATGCTGGCAAGTTTGGCTTCACTGGAAAACATATTTCTTTTAGTTTTGCTGTTTAATGCTTGTCATGAATAATATTTGGGATTCTATGTGTTTCTTCATCTTGAGCCACGACTATTCCTATCAAATAAGATGCTTAGGTATACTTGTTTAATGTGAAAATCCTATGAATAGTTATTTCTAGAAAAAGCTGGTATGTAAAATCAAGGGGAAATTTCATAGTCTAAGATGAAATTGAGCTAAATAGTGTAACTGGTGCATAATTACTGTTGAATAGGAACACTTCACATAACATATTTTATTTTACATAACCAATTGCAGCTATATAGTATGATCTATATACTTTTAATACTTAATTATAAATAAATTAAAATGAAAGATTATAATGCCTTAAGAATGTTCTACTAATCTTAGGTTTATAATATGTTATAGTAAAATAACATCTGAAATACATTTTGTGTTCTAATTTATTAATCTTAAAATCCCTGTTTTTACATTTGAAAGTCCTTACATTCTTACAAAATTAATGCATTTTCTGAAAGAAGCTAGCAATTACTAAAATGATATAAGGATCATTAGCTAACAGTTTGAATCAAGCTGTTTTAGTTCTATAATTATACAAGAAATTTAAAGTGAAAATATCTATTAAGCAATTAATAAAACTAGGTTTCAAAATATTGGCTGATTTTCTCCTAATGGAAAATGTAAAACAGCAAAACTGTTTCTTAAACTACACAAAAACCTCCTCACTTCTCTTTTTCTCTCCCTCTAACACCACTTATTTCTTGAAAATCACCTAAATAAAATCTTTAATTCCAGGGTCTGATGAAGAATAAAAGAGCCAAAGCAACATCTTGTAGAACACCAGGACTGAGAACTCTTGTTGTTACCATTGCAAAGAGGCATTCTGGCGTCAGATGAACAGTGATTTGTATGGTGGCATAATCATTGGCTGCTGGCCAGGCATTATGTTTCAGAGGACACTATTGTCAAGAACCATTCAACCAGAAATCTGCACTGTATGCACTCAAAAGTTGAGATCATCTGCCTTCCTATGACAGGAAGAATTCTGTGCTGGCAATTGACTCATGGACTCTCTTCACACACACTAAGGCTTGGTCCAATGGCTCTGATGGAATTAACTGTGCAGCCAAACTAGTGGCATTGACAAGACAAGGCCACAGTCTCTGGGGACTTCTGGTTAAATTGCTAATTTTAAATTGCAGAGTATTATGTTAATGCTGGATTAAATCTTCAGATACATTAAATGTGGATTTGGCCATCTAAGCATTATTATGTTATTTGCCCAGTTAATTTAGAGGTAGATGGACAGTGACAATAACTATCTCTACAGATCCACAATTCTAAGAGATGGATCCAATTGTGAAATGACATGGAGAGATAAAGAGTAAGTTCCATCTAGCATATATGAAATAACTTGGTAACTGACTTTTCTGTTAACAAGATGAAAAGCTAACCTGCTTTACACTTTCACATCTAAGGACAGACAACCAGAGAGGTGGCTTCACACACTAGGCCAGTGCTAACTAAGTGCTTTTCATTCACTTGCGTATTTCATCATCAAAGCAGCCTCCTGCCTTGTTTATAGATGGGGAAACTAGGAAGTTGAGATACCTAGATATTTGCATTTCTGTCTTCCTTTCTTCATTCAGGTTTTTCTTTCATTGCCACTTCCTCAAAGAAGCTTTTACTGATTCCCATTTAAAATAGCAACTGACTTCAACTCCACCAAAATCACTATACTGTCCCTCCCTCTTTCCAGAGCATCTGCCTGTCAAATGTTATCTTACGTATTTACTTGTTTAGCTTATTTTTAAACTATTTGTTTATTTTTAAACTATCTATCTCTAGGTCTTCTAAGCACCTGAGAAACAGAGACAAAGTTGTCTCTTCTGTGTGTTGCTGTTCCTCTGGTGCTTAAAAGACCTAGAGGATCCTAAAAAAATATTAACTTTCCAAGGGAATTGAAGAACACTAGGCCGGGCGTGGTGGCACGTGCCTGTAATCCCAGCACTTTGGGAGGCTAAGGCGGGTGGATCATGAGGTCAGGAGATCGAGACAATCCTGGCTAACACAGTGAAATCCTGTCTCTACTAAAAATATAAAAAAATTAGCTGGGCGTGGTGGCGGGTGCCTGTAGTCTCAGCTACTCGGGAGGCTGAGGCAGGAGAATGGTGAACCCAGGAGGCGGAGGTTGCAGTGAACCGAGATCATGCCACTGCACTCCAGCCTGGGCGACAGAGCAAGACTCCGTCTTAAAAAAAAAAAAAAAGAAGAAGAAGAAGAACACTAATGTAATGCTAAAGCCTATGCTATAAGTCAAGTCAGTTGAGAATGGAGAGGACCACAGATTATTTTCAGTCCAGCAAATGTTATAAACATTAATTCTATGACAAGAAAACAATTGAAACTAATTTCTATCATACTGCATGGCACCAAACTCCCCCCACTTCCTTTTTGAGGATCATGAGTTGTCAGTTATTATTTCTTTTATTGATATCAATTGGTTAAATATAATCTAGAATCGGAATAAAAACAATTATAGGCTTTTTCCAGACCATGTATTTCAATGCATGTTCTTTTTTCCTTTCTGTTCATTATTCTTTCAGTAATTGTTTTTGTTCTATTTTTAGTGTTATGTAAAATTACTCTAGCTCATAATTTCTATTTTAAAGTGTTCAGTGCATAAACTTAGCACATCAATACTATCTATTTAGTGTTCGCTCTCAATGATGTCAGTTAAGAGATCATCATCACTTTTGGTGACGTCAGTGAAGGGGTATTACAATCTTAAGAGAACTGTTAATCCCTTTCCACTGGTGTCACTAACAATTGTAGTGCTTGTTTACTCATAGCAAGTACGTGACTAAGTAATGTTAACATCAAAGCAGAAAGAGGATAATAAAGTGTTCTAAAAAGAAAATTTGGTGGCTGGGTGCAGTGGCTCACACCTGTAATGCCAGCACTTTTGAGAGGCCGATGCAGGTGGATTGTTTGAGCCTAGGAGTTTCAGACCAGTCTGGACAACATGGTGAAACCTCGTGTCTACAAAAAATACAAAAATTAGTGGTGCATGATGGCATGCATCTATAGTCCCAGCTACTCGGGGGCTCAGGTGGGAGGATCACCTGAGCCTGGGGAGGTCAAGGCTGCAGTGAGATGTGATTGCACCACTGTACTACAACCTAGGTGACAAAGTGAGACCCTGTCTCAAAAAAAAAGAAGATGATTATTTGAGATAACGTCACTTGTTACTGTTAACAGTTAACTGAATAATCTTTATTCTAGTCAGTGCCTAAATACATAATAAATGATAGTACAAATGCATAGAAATTATAACTAAACCTAAGTAGTGATATTTATCACAATATTTCTTTACTAGAAGAACTTCTTTGTTAATAGAGGCAAGGCTACTTGTTTAGATATCTTAAAATATCAACATAAGATTTTTGGATAAATAAATTAATGAATCCTTGACTCTGGCATATTAAAAATATTAAGCAAAGAGATCTTTGCTTCCCAAGGTTTTATTTTTGCCTAATTAACTACTGGTGCATTTATATTAAAACATATTGTCATATATATATATATATGATACGTGTGTGTGTGTATATATATATGCTATACTTGGCTGAGTAGTATCCCCTTCCCTTGCCCACCTCTATCCCAAATGTATGCCCATCCAAAACCTCAAAATGTGGCCTCCTCATTTGAAATACTGTCTTTCCAGATTTAATTAAGATATAAGATGTAAATTGATATGAGTTCATGCTGGATTAGGGTGGGCCCTAAATCCAATCACTGATGTCCTGATAAGAAGCAGACAGAACACACAGACACACAGCATACAGGAAGGATGGCGTGTGAAGGTAAAGGCAGAGACTGGAGCGATGTGTCTACAAACCAAGGGGCCCCAAGGATTTGGGGCAAACATCAGAAGCTGGGAAACAGACAGGAATTCTCAGCTTCTCCTTCTGAATCCCTAAGAAGGAAGCAACCCCGCTGACACCTTGATTTTAAACTTCTTGTCTCCAGAACTGTAATACAATACATTTTTGTTGTCTTAAGCTACGCAGTTTCTGGTGATTTGTTATGGCAGCCCTAGGAAACTGATAGGTATACTAAAATCTCTAATGAATTGATGTTAAATATATATAAGTATAGGAGAGTCCATTTAAATTCTTCTGAAAATGTCTTCTTAAACTTTTAATGATACAATATATAACAACCAGTATACTTAGTTGGTATCAGGTGTGATATTTAAACAAGCTGACAAAAAACAGCTATTTAATAAACATTTGAATTATATAAAAGTTGTATTGTTTATTGTTCATGTGAATGACTTCAACTGACATCGACATTTAGTGAAGTGCAAATGGGCCTAGCCAATAAACTATGGGTAATTTTTTTAAAGTCTCATTTTTGAATTGACAAAGAAAGTATCAAATATCAGCTATTATGTATTCTTCATGTGAAGAAAATGTCATATTTATTTGATTTGTGGAGCAGCATTATATTAATAGAGCTTCTGAAAGAACAAATGTAGCATTTTCCTGATTTTGCAGACACTCATTTAACACACAATTTCATATTTTAAAGTACATAATTTTTTTAAAAAATAATTCTAGTCCAAATGAATTTAAGTGCCATGACTTCTAAAAATTCTGTCTCTATTTTTGGGTTTTATAGGACCTTGAGCCAGTACTGTTCTGGTGAGCTTAAGAGGCTAAGACTTCAACTTTAGTTATATGGGGCTTTCATCTGGTTGTCTATTTTGATTGCTCTACATACAAGTAAGTGTTTATTTCATCTGAATGTATTTAAAGTTTTGGTTTTACGTAGATCTGGGGTTCTGTCTTGTTTTTAATCTTTATTGGTCTGTTTGTTTGGGGATAGTTGGTACTTTCATCTCTTATGCTTGTTTCTTTTTCATTTTGTGCCCACCCTTAGTCAGGTGAACATCAGTGAGGAATAAAATTTTATTGTTTTAAACGTCTGAAAAAATTCAAAAACCACATCATAATTCTGCCTCTGCCAACTGATAAAGATGCTAACTTATTAAGACAAAATGTTATGCAAGAAGACTTTATTGGAATAGAGAAACTTCCTTTTTTATGTAAAAAATACGAACAGAGACATGTGCCTTTCTTGTGACAAGTGTGATATGTGTGTGGATTAGAGGTCTGGAATGTGGCAGCATTTGGGTACTTGGAGGAGAGAATTTGAGTAGGGTAGAAAGATAGACAGGGAGCAAAGGATGATTCTCACCCAATAGAAAGCAGAGTGAAGAAAGAAACAGGAATTGTTTTTTGCATTTTATTATTTGAGCTGTCGGATCAAGTCTTTCCATAAGCCATCCTTACACCTCTAAGTACGTTTTATTATTCTAAGCTGGTTTGACATGGATTTTAAGCCACACACAAGAATTGCCTGATACAAGAGAGGCCTTGATTTTGTTATTGCTTGCTCATTTTTATACACTAAGATGGAGAAAACCCTGGACATACTGAAGACAAAATTGAGGAAGGTGTTGGGTTGAGTGGAGGGTAGAAGATCTGTAACATAGGTATAGAATTATATTAAACAGGAAGGACACTTATATCCAGATATAGGAGTCAGGGTACAAAAAGAGAATTTTAGGAGTAAGGGTAACAGAGTAGCAGAAGTTTATTCTTATCAGGTCCTGGTATATGACAGTGGAGGCATGCTGACCCTCTGAGTAGGGGAGTTAAAGGAGAACACTGAAGGTTTAGAATAACTTCTCTAAGGATAGAAAGAGAAAGTTTCATCAAGACTAATCAATAATAGGGCAGCAGGGCTCAGGGCCAAGCAAAGTTCAGAGACCATGATAATATAGTAGTTTGTAGTAGCCTCAATCCATCTAATTCTGCAACATTTTCTCAGTGGCCCATACTTAGCAGTAGTAGTGTTTTATGGCATTTAGACAACAGAAGTGAAAGCACTGGTAAGAGAGAAGTTGGAGTGAAACACCATGGGGCTCAGAAAAGCAAAGTTGATCCATCTGATACATGGTCAAGGATGTTCCTGAACAATTCTGCAGTAAGTTGGAAGACAGAAAAATTACCTAATGAAATTGTAGATCTGGGTAAGGAGATTTTTGGTAGAATATTGTAAGGCTAATTGTCTTCTCTTAACCATATGAGATAGGGTTTTACAAGGGAGAGAGATAAGCAAGCATAATTTAGAAGAACTGTAGGGGGTCCCAGGCAGACTCTTTGGCTGGAAAATTACTCTGATAGCAAGAAATTAGCCCCAAAGCAAAGATGAAAAGTAGGATGCTTCCAATTAAACATGTGATAAGGTCAAACCTCAATCAAGAGTGTGGCTAGAAGGCACAGCTCACCTGGACAAAGATGCTTGTAAGAATATTAGGAGCATATACCACAACAACCTGACTTGGACCCAAATGAGAGAGGCCAGTCTCAAAAAAATTTGTGGGAATGGCTTTTGCATAATATGATACTTATATATGTTACATATCATATATATCATATTAAAAAGAAAAAAAACCCTGTTTTTTCTTCTGTTCTTTCATATAGCACTTCTGACAACAAATGTGTAGTTCTTCCCACACCAAGCAATTCTCTAGTTCTTGGTGGACATCTCCTGGATGTCCTACAATTCAACTCAATTCTCACACAACTGCTCAGAGTCAGTGCAGATCCACAGAATAAAAGCTCAGTCCCAAAAGACTATCCCCCACTTCAGATGTCAATCACAAGTCTCGACTTCCTTTATTTCTGACTTACCAGCTATAAATTGGAGGAAACCCCTCTTTCATTCAATAATTTGCTAGAATGGCTCACAAAACTCTGGGAAACATTTACTTATGGCTACCAATGGATATAACTCAGAAACAGCCAAATGGAATAGATACACAGGGTGAAAAATGGGGGAGAGACCACAGCACAACTCTCTCAGCATCTCCATGTGTTCACCAACCCAGAAGCTCTCAGAACTCCTTCCTTTAGGGCTTTTATGGAGCTTTATCAAGTAGGAATGATTCATGAAATACTGGCACTGGTGATTAACTCAACCTCCAACCCCTTTCCCCTCCCTCAACACTGGGGGTGAGGCTATAAGTTCCAACTCTGTAATCACAGGGTGAGCTTCCCTGGCAACTAGTCCTCTTATCCTTAGGGGGCTTCTGAAAGTCACCTTATTAACATAAATTCAGGTGTGGTTGAAAGGGTATTGTTTTGATAACAAAAGATGTGCCTTTTTTTTCCTTTATCTCTCTGAGTTGTTTCAGGAGCTAGGGACAAAAGCCTAATACTATAACAACAACAACAAAAATTCAACTTTTGCTTTTATCTCTTGGAAATCACAAGGATTTTAGGACCTCTGTTCAGAAGCCAGCGATGAAGATCAAACTACATATTTCTTATTATATCACAATTTCACACATGTACATGATATCTGTAAGATAAGTGAACTACATAAAGTAAGTTCATAAAGTTTCTGTAGGAGTTTTGTCCATTTACAAACAGTTTGTAAGCTAAAAGTATCTGTGACAAGGCTCAATCAATTTAGAAGTTCATTTTTCCAATGTTAAGGACATGCCTGTGACACAGCCTCAGAAGGTCCTGATGGCATGTGCCCAAGGTGATCAGGCTACAACTTGGTTTTATACATTTGGGGAGACATAAGACATCAATCAATACATGTAAGATGACTATTAGTTCAGTCCAGAAAAGCAGGACTACTGAAAGTGGGGGCTTCCAGGTCATAAGCAGATTCAAAGGTTTTCTGATTGGCAATTGGTTGAGTTATTATCTAAAGACCTAGAATTAATAAAAGGGAATTTATCATGCAGATGAAGCTTTAGGTAGCAGGCTTCAGAGAGACGAGATTGTAAAGGTTTCTTATCAGACTTAAAAGAGTCTGTTCTACTAGAATTAAGGTCTCAGTGTTGATGTTAATGCTGGTCAGCTGTGCCTGAATTCCAAAAGGGAGGGGGGTATAATGAGGCATGTCTGAGTACCCTTTCCCATCATGGCACGAACTAGTTTTTCAGGTTAACTTTGGAATGTCCTTGGCTGAGAGGAGGGTCCATTGAGATGGCTGGGCAGCTTGGAATTTTATTTTTGGTTAACAAGTTCAACATTAAAAACCTCTGTACCTCCAACTTTGTATGGATAAAAAGAAGGCTGAAAAAGCTACTTGGCTGTAATCATGGGCCATTTCATTTTTCTAATCTGAAAAGGAGGATAAAATGGAGGGCAGAACCAAAAGCCCAGCAGCTGGAGCCAAGAGCTGCTGAGAATGATGAATTAGCGAACCACTCTCAGAGAGCAGATCTGGTTGTGAGATAGGAACATTCTCTATCTTAGGGTCTATGAAACTGGCAACACATGCCTCCTGAATTTCAGAATTGCTATGGACCATTTACTGTGATGTGCTTTCTATATTTTCCCCTTTTTGATGGGAGCATCTATCATGATTATCCTCTCCCTGTCTCATTATTGTATGTTAGATTTGTGTGGGAAGATAACATGTGTTTTTAGTTCCTAGGTTCCCAGAATAAGAGGAGCACACTCAAAGAGCCACATTCATGAGATACTGGATTTTTCACTTGATATCATAATTGGATGAGACTTAAAAGAAAGTGAGCATATTTTGCAAATGGGAGGGATGTTAACCACTGACAACCACACCCATAGGGTTCATTGTATTAGCCCGTCTGCAAAGATGGCTGCCAACAATTCCTTCTGTCCATACATATATTCCCCTTTTTAATGTGACTATTTCACCTGCCAGCTACTGAAGGGCTTTATTTCCATTTCCCCTTGTGACTTGTTTGACTAACAGCAAGAAGCAAAAGTAATGCTATTCCAATTCTAGACCTGGGCCTTAAGAGGCATGACAGCTTCTGCTTTCACTCTCTTGAAACTTAATGTCATTTTTTTAAAGCTTAGGCTAGACTACTCATCATGAGGGACCACATGAAAAGGGATAGGCCCAGCTAGTTTCCACCCATTCCAGCCACTCCAGATGAGATGCCAGACATGCAAATGAAGCCATCTTGGATATTTCAGCTCCAGCTGAGCTTCCAGCTAAATGCAAGTACATTCAGTTGATACCTCATAGAGCAGAACCACTGAGCTGACTTCACACAAGTCACAGAATTGTAAGAAATAACAAGTCATTGTTGATTTAAGTCAATACATTTAAGGGGTTTTTTTGTTATCCAGTTGTAGACGAATTATACAGCCTGGGGGAAAAAGAAGATAGCACACTGTTAGTTGCCTCATTGATATTTATCCCCAACTTCTTTTTCCTTGTTAGTAGGTCTCATCTCCCACCTGGAAGCTGAAAACACCTTTCCCAGACTCTCTGGAAGCTACAGCACAGGCATGTTGCCCAATTCTAAACAATAGGACATGAGAGGAAGTCTGCTGGGTGGAATATTTGGAAACAATTTTTTTTCTCGTTAAGAAAAAAGAAATGCCCAAGGAAAACCTTGAAATGCCCCTTCCATTCTTGCTTTTGGACATTTTTTGGGAGAGGATATGATGCTTAGCACTCCTGCAGCCACCTTGGGGCCAACAATAGAATCCTTGTTGCTACCTGGTGACAGTGAAGTAGAAAGCTACAAAATTCTTGATTTCTAATGACATCATATGGGATGAACCAACCCAGGAACAGTCTGACTCTGGACCTCTTTTAATGTTAGAAATAAAATCTTATTTGTAAACCACTGTTAGTTGTACAGGTTGTTGACATAGGCACTGAAGTGTCCCCAAATGGTGATGAATAATGAAACAAAAGTCAAAGACAGCAAGTCTAGTGCCAAATTTTTTGATGCCTATGGGTAAGAAGCTGAACACAGTGAGCTATTTTTTCTTTTTTTATTTTTTATTTTTGTGGGTTATATATAGATGTATATATTAGTCTGCTATTTTCAATAGTGAGAAGGGATGTTGCCATTTAGTATAATGCCTTTTTCACAGCTATCGTAGAAACTGTATATACATGTAGTACAGAAAATGAGGATAGATTTCTGACTTAAACTGCCTATTTCATTTGTGTGCCTGGTTACACCTAATTTAAGACTCTACAATACAGCATTGCTAGCAGTTACTGTGAAAATATTTCAAGCTCCCTATTTGGTGGAAATACATTTCATTTTTTTGTTCCAAGTTTATGAATATTAGAACCTACCTAAAAAGGAGCTTTTAAAAATTTGAGGAAAGGAAAAGGGAGGGCCTACTCTTCTTGCCTGTGTTACTTCTTGTTACTGCTGATTGAGATGCTAGAGATCACATTGGGTGAGATGTGTCTTAGAATACAGCTGAGCAATTCACTTTTAACAGTTTCCATCTGAGTACAAAAAACTGGCATGTGCAGAAAATTCGATATTCTGACTTGGTGGGATTCTAGGATTTGTTCTATTTTTTTATTTCTGTAATTGTTGTAGGGACATATGGCCCTGTACCTTTTGGGCAGCAGGAGCCAGAATAGCAGGAACATTCAGACAAAATTCTCACTCAGCATGAGAGGGAAGCAGTCCCCTGACACACGGATGAAGTGCCCATTTAGCATTACAAGTGTTTGAGAGGTGGACACACAACTAAAACTCACCTCACTCAAAATATATATTGACACAGAAAAAGTAAATACAATCTGCTGTCATTAACCTTTCTTCTCACCAATGAGATATGTTAAATATCTGAAATTAATAAAGGAATTAAATTTAAAAAGTTTACTCATTCATGCATTTAACACATTTACTGAGCATCTGTTATATAAATGCACTGTTTTAGGCACAAGAGATAGAGCCATAAACAAGCAGATTCAATCACTGTTCTCAACTGAGGTACTACTCTGATATAAGAGAGGAGACAGAAATAAGTAAACATTATAAATCAACTACATACTTTTACACAGTGTAAAGTGCAATTAAGAAAATATTATTGAATAGAGGTCAATTTTGGAATGGTTGGGCAGGGAAGACCTTCGGAGGTGACATGAAGTTGGCCTGGGCACCATGGGAAGCTATGCCATAGTGAAAAGTGTTCCAGACAGAGTAGACAGCAACAGCAGAGGCCCTGAATGAGAATGAACTTGGCTTATCTGAAGAGTAGAATGAAGGCCAGAGTGGTAGGATACATACTAATAATAGAAGAAAAATGATAGAAAAGAGAGGGTTTGAGTAGGTGGGCAGGAATTGGACAACACGGTGTCTTATATGTCATAATAGAAGTTTGGATTTTATTCTACCTGCAGTGAGAAGTTGTTAATAAAAAAAAAAATCTATATACTGGAGTTTGAGAAAGAACTAGGTCGATGATAGCATAAACCTTCAATCATTTGTCACATAAACTCCAAACTTCAGCAGAGACTTAGGGAGATCAAAGGGACTACCATAGGATTACCCACTGGCTAAAATTCAGATCCATGGCAGTTGGTCCTGACTGGAATTAGACTTCCTTGTCTGTTGCCCTCATTGCAGTGGGTCTGAATGTCTCTGTCGACTGTGAATTCGTCTCCCTCTATCTGTGGCATTGAGAAGGTGGCCCAGACTTCTGGAGTCTGTCCCATTGGCCTATTACCTGGGGATTTGCTGCCTTTCTTCTGGAAGTTTGGGTATTTGTTTTCAGGACATATTTAAAGGCCTCCTGAAAGCAATGTTAACAATAGCAGAATGTTTTTTATGGTCTTCTACTCAGACTTGGATTTCTAAGAACCAGGGATGGAGACTGTGTTTCCAGATCTAGTCAAATCCCTTCCAAACATAAAGCAACAAAGTGCCTTTTAAACTAGGACTTGTACTGTTTAATGTTCTGGAAACAAATACCCAAGCTTCAGCCAAAGGAGGGAAAGCAATGTTCAGGAAGCTTCCTGAAAGTTTTTTGAAAGCAATTTTCATGCATTAGTATTTTACACACACACACACACACACACACACACACACTGCTAATGAGACAATTGATCTTCAGGAACTAACATGAAATAATTGGGGTCTCTTGGTATTATTGTTATAGATAAATATTGAAGAAGTTCATTCATTCTTTCAGACATTAATTGAGCACTTACTGTGTACTAGGAACTGTGATAGATACTGGGAATTTAATGGTGAACAAGATAAATTCTCTGCCATCAAGGAGCTTATATTCTAACAAACTTAAAATTTACTGAGTGTTCTCCGTATTTCAGCATTGTTACTAACTGCACTAACTCAGTGGGGAAGCTAGACAATAAACAAAGAAGCATGTAATAAGAATTAATAGTAAGTGCTGTAAAGAATACTAAAGCAGGTTATGGTAGAGAGATTAATGGCAGCCTGAAGATGTCCATGTTTCAATCCCCAGAACCTGTGAATATGTTACCTTACAAAGCAAAAGAGGCTTTGCGAACATAATTAAGGGTTATCTGGGCAGGCCCAATATAATCATAAGATTCCTTACAAGATGAAGGCACAAAAGTCAAAGACATAGGAAAAGAGATTTAAGGATAGAAACAAAGAGGACAGATGTTACACTGCTGGCTTTGAAGATGGAAAAAGTGAACACAAGCCAAAACAAATAAAACATAGAACAAAACAAAATCCACAGGTGACCTCTAGAACAGGGGTCCCCAATCTTTGGGCCATGGACCAGTACCTGTCTGTGGCCTGTTAGGAACCAGGCCGCCCAGCAGGAGATGAGTGGTGAGTGGCAGACAAGCAAGCATTATCACCTGAGCCCCGTCTCCTGTCAGGTCGGTGGCAGCATCAGATTCTCATAGGAGCCTGAATCCTACTGTGAACTGCATATGCAAGGGATCTAGTTTGTGCCCCTTATGAGAAACTAATGCCTCCAAAAGACTCACAACGCCAAACTGCCCCCATCTGTGGCAAAACTGTCTTCCACAAAAAGGTGGAAGTGCCAAAAAGGTTGGGGACCGCTGCTCTAGAAGCTGGAAAAGAGGAGACATATTTTCCTCTAGAGCCTACAGAAGGATTACAGGCCTGCTGGCACCTTGATTTTAGTCCTGTGAAACTGATTTTGGATTTCTGACCTCCAGAAATATAAAACAATGCATTTGTTTTGTTTCAAGTCACTAAATTTGTGGTAATTAGATACAGCAGCAGTAAGAAATGAATACACAGGTTTACAGGATGGTGAATTATGGAGGGTGCTCAGGAGTGGCCTCTTTGAGGAGCTGGCCTTCAAACAGAAAAATGAGCAAAGTGAAGGAATGGACCATCTGGTGAGGAGAAAAGCGTTCCAGTCAGAGGGAACAGCAAAAGCAAATGCTCTGAGAAGGGATTCCTCTCAATGTGTTTGAGGACTAGCAAGAAGGCTTTGTGTGAATGAGCAAGAGGAAAAAGTTGGTAGGTGATCTCAGAGACATAGACAGGGTCCAGATTAGGGAGGACCTTTCGACTTGCTAAGCATTTGGACTTTATTCCAAGAATAATGGGAAGTTATTGGAAGGTTGTGAGCCGAGTTATACACTTTTGTTATTTTTAAAAGGCACAATGTAACTACAAAGTGGAAAATCGGCTCTGGGCTGTAGATATCAGCACAGGGGAAAGGGAAAGTAGAGAGATGGGTTGGGAGAGCTGAGACTGAAGTTATCCAGCTGAGGGGTGCAGAAGTGCGGACTGCAATGACAGCAGGCAGAAAGGACTATCTGTTCTAGACAGAATGGACAGGAATTTGCTGGTAGATTGGATTGAAGGTATGAGACAAAGGAGACATGGATGATATCAAGGATTTTGATACTATAGATTTGAAACATTCTGAGAGGGACAGGTTTGTGATGGAAAATCATGAGTCTGGTTTTAGAAGCTTATTGGACAGCCAAGTAGAGATGTCAGGTAGGCAGTTGGACATAATACCTGAAGTTCAGGACAGTGGTTGAAGCTGGTGTCATCATTTGCAGAACCCTGGATAGTACACAAAGCACAGGACAGCATGTGTGGATAGATCCTAAAGACAGAGCCCTAGGGCATTCCAGCCTTTACAGTCCTGGAAAAAGGCAGCTTATCCAAGGAAAAAAAGAAAGAAGGAAACACAACTCTCATTACTTCCATCTTCAGGACAATTCAAAGCCACTGTTTTTGACTTCCTAGCTTGAGTGAAGCTTGAAAAATGGCAACTTGCACCTTTGCAAAACCCCTAATGAGTAGCCATTGGCTTGGTCTGTTTGCCCTGGCTCTGCGTGAGCTTTTAAAATGCCAGTGAGCTCTAATTGTGTTGATTGCCTAACAGCTGTGAATACAAGATGCTGACTCCAGAACTGCAACTCATTTTGCGAAGGGCACCATCCTTTTCCCACTAATGACTGCTGAGCAGAGCCACCTGAAGCCTGCATGGGGTTTAGCAGCAGCTGCCTTCTGCTCTAAGAAATAGCTCACTGCAGTCAGATCAAACTGAAGCTCTTCCTTGCTTTTCCTCGAAGCTTGGGTACTTATTGTTGGAGCATTAAACAGTAAGAGTCCTAGATTAACTGGTGCACAGTGCTTTATGTTTGATAGGGATTTGGTTAGGCCTACAAACCATCTGAACTAAGAACCTTGAGAAACTCCCGCTATAGTTAGCTCTTTCTGTGACTTTGCAGTGTGACCAGGAATGAGGAAAGAATAAGAATTTGCTGCCTCTATGATAGAACTGTTTAGGCACTAGAACACTGGAACTAGATCTACAACCCATGCATTTAATTTCCTCTTCAACTCCTCTACTCCTTTTTTCAATATGATGGTAATGACCTTGTTTAAAAAAAAAAAAAAAAAAAAAAGCCTTCTGCTTTACTTCCCACTCTGCTCCTCTTCCCAGGCACTCACTTTTCTTCCTGACTGCTCCCGCATTATAAATACTCAGCTCCCTGTGTTATCACCCTGCTTAGAGCAGCCATTATCAGCCTTGGCTGAACATTGGAATTACCTGGGAACTTTTAAAAATCCGGAAGTCTAGGTCTCGCCTCCAGAGATTCCAGCTTAATTGCCTTGAGGGTAGCCTGGATATTTGGGTTTTCAAAAGTTCCCCATGTAATTTTAATGTGCAACCACTATTGAGTATCACTATCCTCCAGACTCTCTTATGTTTTCCAAATTAACGAGCAGCTGATATTAGAAATCTCACTTACCAGGAGAAAAGGGTGAACACCACCCCCCAGCCCCCGCGGGGTCGTCTCCTTTTCCAGGTGACACTTCTTTATAGCAGTGCGTGAAAGAGAAGCCCTGCTGCTTGTAATCTCTCTCAAGGGAGTGTAAGATCCAGGCAAAGACAAGATTGCAGAGGAGATACCTTGGGGGAAAGTAGGATCCTAAATACTTACACCTGGAGGCACTTACCTTTAATACTGAATTTGTCAGATGCAAATTTGTCTATGAAAACCAGGGCCTTATCTCTAGCTTCCCCTCAGGGGTTTTGGGAAGTGCGCTAGTACTCCGTAACAGGGTTGTAAAGCACCACCTCTGCTCGCCAGGGAACCCTCTGGAAAGGAGGTGGAAAAAGAGGCTTCCACCCTTGCAACTCAAAGTGTGTTCCTTGGCCAGCGGGATCCATTACCTAGTATTTTCTTAGATATGTGGTATTTGGGGGCCAGTCCCACACCTATTCAATAAGAATCTCCATTTGAACAAGACGCCCAAGGGATGATATGCAAGTTTGAGGAGGGCAGGTTTAACTTGAGGGTAACGAAAAGTGCGAAACCGTACTTTGCAGGAGAAGCTAGGCGGAGGGAGCCACTTATTCTTCCTCTTGCAGCTGGGTCTTTTTGTAGTGAGTGGCGAAGCGGGAGGCTGGCAGGCCAGGGTGCTGGACTGGGTCAGGCGCGGCCCCGCCTCCCTCCTGGGTCCTTGCCCTGCGCGCGGTTGCTGTGGCAGCGCAGGACGCGGCTAGAGCTGGGGCTGCCGCGCCCTCCACCTCCTCCTCCAAAGGCCTCCCCGTACCCCTGGCTCGGGCCCAGCCTGCGGCTCCGCCATGCCCTGGAGGAGGCGCAGGAACCGGGTGAGTGCCCTGGAGGGCGGCCGGGAGGAGGAGGCGCCCCCGGAGGCTGCCCCTGTGCCTTCGGCGCTGTTAACGTCCTCGCAGCAGACGGAGGCGGCGGCCGAGCGGATTCTGCTTCGGGGCATCTTCGAGATCGGGAGGGACAGCTGTGACGTGGTACTGAGCGAGCGAGCACTGCGGTGGCGGCCCATTCAGCCCGAGCGCCCGGCGGGTGAGTGTCAGGCCCCAAGCGTCTTCGCCTCCCTCCACGCCTCCTCCCTCTCCCCGGCCCAAGGCCTGCCACCCGCGCGCTTTCGCTCCACCCTCTCCTTCTCTCTCCTCCCCTCCCCGGGCTCTCCTCACAGCCCGGACTCTCCTCACAGCCTGGACAGGTTACCGAGTCCCCAAGTCGCCGCTCCTCCTTCCCAACCGGGAACTCACGCCCCTCGCCCCACCCCAGAACCCCCAGGGATTCATTTCGCTACCTAGCCTTCTCCCGCCTCCGGGACCTTCCCCGGACAAACGTCACACTCAGCTTTTGTTCAGCGTCTCAGCAGAAAGTCTTGAGCCCCAAAGGGGAGGTAATTTACAAATGTGAGAAGGTCACCTACTCCGCCCCTCCAAGTTGAAAAAGTTTTAATCCATCAACTTTGATGGTACACTGAAACTATAAACATTTTACAGATTATGCATACACAGGAGTTCTGAATCCAACTCTCATTTTGCTGACTTGAAAATGTAACCCCAGAGCTTTGGGAGCGTTTCTGGATTTTTTTCTGCCCCTCACCTTCCTTGTCATTGTCAAGAATTAAGACTTCTTCAGGCTCAGTCTAGAAACTTTTGATTTTTAATATTGACCCTAGAATATTGGATCACAGTTTTGCGATACTTAGTTACGTCAAGCGGTTTGCTCACGTTTAGCCTCTAGTGACTTAAAATTTTAGTTACCTAAAAAAGTTAGAATGCTGTAGTTTACAACAGAAATACTTGGAGTCTATTTTCACGTCTTAGTCAAATGGCTTTATAAACTTACAGATAACTTATAAAGACCATTTTACAAGTCTTGTAGACTTTCATATAGTCTTATTTCTAAGTCCAAACTCGAGAAATACTCCCCATTGTTGAATTAGCTCAGCTGTGAGTGGTGAAAGAGATGAAATGGGGGAGGAACTACATCAAGGTTACTCTACTTGCTAGGAGATGACTTGTGGGAAACGGAATTTGGTATTCAGCCTCTTTTAGCTAAATACAAACTTATGAAATTTAAAAAAATTGCCTTCCCCTGTTGGAAAACAAGACACTGTGCTATTTATGTTACAGAATAGAAAGACTCACTGTCTTCAAGTTTCTTGCTCAAAAGTCTAACGAAATGAAACCAACTAGCCAGGGTCTCAGCACTGGTTGCGATTGTGAATTCTGCCTGTGCTGCATGTGCCATGGTCGCTCACTTCATGAAAACAGTCTTTGACCTTAAAGTGTTTTCAGGTGTTCTAAAAGCCAAGGTGTAGTATTTTCTTGAACCTTTTAAGTTAAAAGCTAGGGATATAGCTATAGAATTATTTGTAAGTCAGGCAATTCGAGTTATGCAATATAGAAGTTTATAATTAGAGTTTGGATTAGCCCAGAGAGTCAATTTAACCTACAACGCAGCTGAAATGCTATAAAATTAAAATGAGACATTGTGCAATGAGAGGTCATACAAACCAATGTTGCAGTATTTGTGTACAAAAAAAGCAAACAATGACATGAGAAAAATGCTGTTTTTTATTGAGTGGTGATTAAGGAAAAATAGGTTTAATTAGCGCACCCCTGGCAGTAGAGTTCTAAAATACATCTTGATAGATTTGTAACTTTAAAGGTTGTAAGCACTGATTCTTTGTTTAATTATGCCCTAAAATCATTTGATTGTCTCTTTCCTTCAAACAGGTGTACCCTTTTTTCTTTGTAATTAAGAGCTGGTATTCAAACTACTTTGGGCCTCTAAAATTGGGGACACAGAAGCCTAGAGCCTTAGTAAGTACTTCTATTTATGGAAAATAACAAGAGATGTTTTGTTTAGGTAAAATATAGCCAGACATGGTGGTGCGTGCCTGAAATCCCAGCTACTTGGGAGGCTGAGTCAGGTGAATCGCTTGAACCTGGGTGATGGAGGTTGCTGTAAGCCGAGATCATGCCACTGCACTGCAGACTGGGCAACAAGAGTGAAATTCCATCTCAAACACAACAAACAAAAACAAACACTGGGAAATAAAAAGGAGATATTAAGAGGTGATATATTTAAATATTAGAAGTACTCTCTGTTGTTGAATAAGCTTAGATGTGAGTGGTAAAAGATTAAATGGAAGAGGAGCTACATCAAAGTTACTGTACTTGGGAGGACGTGATATGGTAGGATGTGGTGGGGAGAGAGCATGTCCATTGCTGGTTGTCAAGTGACTGGCTGCCTCAGAAAAGGATGAGGGTGGGTAGAGGAGGTCACTGGAGATTATTTTAACATACCTATGTTTTCAAGACTGCTTAGTTTTTAAACCTCATAGTACCTTAATTGTTTTCACTGATGAAATAAAATACTATGTGATCTTTTTCTAATTTTCCATCTTGAGTGATGAGCAAAGACATTAATGTATTTTATGAAGACTTTGACTGCCAAAATTGGGACAAATTGATGGTCTTGTTGGCAGGGTAAATGAGCATAACTGTAGTAATTGTAGTTCTTTTTATTGGGTTCAGGGGTGACCTGGAATAATGGATGTGTTACCCTTTCCTGTAGAAGTGAGGCTTTCAAAAAGGGGCTATAAGTCAAGTTGGGAGGCACAAAAGTATCAGCACTTTTTGGGGATCTTTTTTAGGTAGAAAAATATTTAAAATCAAACGTGTGATGTTATGCATGTGCTTCTTAAGCACGTTAACTCAACCAGATCCAACAGCTGGTCTAATAACTTTTTAATTGTTTAAAAAAATTTTAATTGACACATTGTAATTGTACATATTTATGAGATACTATTTGACGTTTTGATATTTATGTTGTGCAGTTATCCGATCAGAGTAGTGTTTCCTTCATCTCACACGTTCATCATTTCCTCACACGTTCATCATTTCCTTGTGGGTTAGAACATTCAAAAGACTCTGTTCTAGTTATTTTGTAATATACAGTATTTTACTGTTAACCATAGTCACCGTACTATGCAACAAAACCCCAGAATTTATTCTTCCTACCTAGTTACAACTTTGTGTCTGTTGACTAACCTCTCTCCATCCTTCCTTCTTCCCTCCCCTTCCCAGTCTCTAGTAACCACTATTCTAATCTCTGCCTTATCTGTATCAACCTTTTATAATAGAAAAAGATTCTACATGTGAGTGACATCATGTGGTATTTGTCTTTCTGTGTTTGGGTTACTGCACTTAACATGATGTCCTTCAGGCTTATCCATTCACAATTGACAGGACTTTATTTTTTTATGGCTGACTAGTATTCCATTATGTTTATGTATCACATTTTCTTTATTCATCTATGGTTGTATGCTTAAGTTGATTCTATATCTTGGCCATTGTGAATAGTGCTGCAATAAACAACGGGAGTGCAGATCTCTTCAACATACTGATTTTATTTCCTTTGGATGCATATCCAGTAGTGGGATTGCTGGATCATATGATACTTCTATTTTTGATTGTTTTAGGAACTTCCATGCTGTTTTCCATAATGACTGTACTAGTTTACAATCATACCAACAGTGTGTGTCCCCTTTTCTCCATATCTGTGTCAATACTTATTTTCTTTTGTCTTTTTGGCAATAGCCATTCTAACTGGAGTGAAGTGCATCTTCTTGTGGTTTTGATTTGCATTTCCCTGATGATTAGTGATGTTAAGTATCTTTTAAATGTACCTGTTGGTCATTTGTGTGTCTTCTTTCGAGACCTGTCAAAATCTTTTGCCCATTTAAAAAATCAAGCTGGCCAGGTGCACTGGCTCACACCTGTAATCCCAGCACTTTTGGAGTCCAAGGCAGGCAGATCACGAGGTCAGGAGATCGAGACCATCCTGGCCAACATGGTGAAACCCCGTCTCTACTAAAAATACAAAAATTAGCTAGGTGTGGTGGTGCATGCCTGTAGTCCCAGTTACTTGGGAGGCTGAGGCAGGAGAATCGCTTGAACCCGAGAGTTGGAAATTGCAGTGAGCTGAGATGGTGCCACTGCACTCCAGCCTGGCGACAGAGGGAGACTTCATCTAAAAAAAAAAAAAAAATCGTTATTATTTTTTCTGTTGAATTAAATTTCTTATACATTTTGAATTTTATCCCTTTGTCACATGTATAGATTGCAAATATTTTTCTCCCATTCTGCAGCTGTTTTCACTTTGTTAATAGTTTTCTTTAAGGTGCAAAGGATTTTAGTTTGATTTAATCTTATTTTGTCTGTGCTTTTGAGGTCTTATTTTTAAAATCCTTGCTCAGCTCAGTGTTGAGAATAATTTCCCTTTTTTCTTCTAGTAATTTCATAGTTTCAAGTTCTACATTTTAAATCTTTAATCTATTTTGATTTTTGTATATGGTGAGAGGGAGGGGTCTAATCTCATTCTTCTGCATGTGAATATCTAATTTTCCTAGTACCACTTGTTGAAGAGACTGTCTTTTTCCCAGTGTATGTTCTTAACATCTTAAAAAAATCAGTTGGCTATTGTAGGTGCAAAAATGTATTTCTAGGTTTTCCGTTTGATTTCATTGGTCTGTCTGGTTTTATGCTAGTTCCATGCTGTGTTAATGTAGTTTTATCGTATATTTTGAAGTCAGGTAGTATGGTGCTTCCAGTTTGGTGCTTTTTGCTCAGGATTGCTTTGGCTATTTTTTTTTTTTTTTTTTTTTTGTTCTTTTATTTTTTTTCAGATTGTTTTATTTCTGTAAAGAATGGTGTTGTTCTGATAGAGATTGCATTAAATCCGTAGATCACTTTGGGTAATATGGCCATTTTAACAATATTAATTATTTCAATCCATGAACATGGACTATCTTCCCATTTATTGATGTGGGAAGATAATTTCTTTCATCAAAATTTTATACTTTTCACTGTAGAGATTCTTTCACTTCCTTGGTTGTTTATTTCTAGGTATCTTTTTAAAAAGGTACTATAAATGGAATTGTTTTCTTGATTTTTTCACATAGTATAATATTAGTGTATAGAAATGCTACTGATTTTTATATGTTGATTTTGTGTTCTTCAACTTTACTAAATTTATTCTAACAGTTCTTTTGTGGAGCATTTTGGATTTTCTATCTATAAGATACTATCTTCTGCAAACAGGGACAGTTTGACATGCTTCTTTCCAATTTGGATGCTTGTTATTTCTTTCTCCTGCCCAATTTATCTGGCTAGAACTTTCAGTAGTATGTTGAATAGAAATTGTGAAAGTGGGCATCCTTCTCGTTATTGATCTTAGAATTGATCTTATTATTGATCTTTTCCCATTCAGTATGACGTTAGCTGTGGACTTGTCATATGTGGCCTTCCTTGTGTTGAAGTGTATACCTTCCATACCTAATTTGTTGAGTTTTTAATCATGAAATGATGACAAATTTTGTCAAAGGCTTTTTCTGCATCTATTAAAATGATCTTATGGTTTTTGTCTTTCTGTTAATATGATGTATCACATTTACTGCTTTGTGTGTGTTAAACCATTTTTGCATCCCTCTGATCCCTCTGATGAATCGCACTTGAACGTAGCAAGTTATCTTTCTAATGTGCTGTTGGATTTGGATTGCTAATATCTTGAGAATTTTTTGCACCTATGTTCATCAGGGATATTGTACTATAGTTTTCTGTGTTGTATTGTTATCTGATTTTGGAATTAGGGTAATGCTTGCCTCATGAAATGAGTTTGGAAGTATACCCTCTGTTTCAGTTTTCTGAAATATTTTGAAATGAATTGATACTGGTTTGTTAAATGTTTGGTTGAGTTCAGCAATGAAGCCGTTCGTTTCTGGACTTTTCTTTGATGAAAGAGTTTATTACTGATTCAATTTCTTCACTTATTATTGGTCTGGTCAGATTTTATATGTCTTCCTAATTTAATCTTGGTAGGTTGTAAGTGTCTGGGAATTCATTTTTTCTGTGTTATCAAATTTGATGAAATTTGTTGAAAACTAACTCCAAATTTTGTTCATCTTTTGAAATTATTTTTAGTCTCTCTTTCGTTTATTTCTCCTCTGAATTGAATTATTTCCTTACTTCTACCAACTTTGGGATTAGTTTATTCTTTTCTTTTTTCTCTTTTTTTAAGATGGAGTTTCGTTCTTGTTGCCCAGGCTAGAGCGCAATGGCGCAATCTAGGCTCACTGCAACCTCTGCCTCCCGGGTTCAAGCAATTCTACTGCCTCAGCCTTCCTGAGTAGCTGGAATTACAGGCATGTGCCACCATACCTAGCTAATTTTGTATTTTCAGTAGAGACAGGGTTTCTCCATGTTGATCAGGCTGGTCTCGAACTCCCGACCTCAGGTGATCCGGCCACCTCGGCCTCCCAAAGTGCTGGGATTACAGGTGTCAGCCACCGTGCCTGGCTGATTAGTTTGTTCTTGATTTTGTAGTATCTTGAGGTGCATCATTAGGCTGTCAGAAATCTGTTGTCTTTTTTGATAGAGGCATTTATTGCTATAAGCTTACCTCTTAAAACTGCTTGTGCTATGTTTCACTATGATGTATTTTCATTCTCACTTGTCTCAAGAAAAATTTTATTTTCCTTTTTAATTTCTTCATTGACCCATTGGTTGTTTAGGAGCATGTCGTTTCTATGATTTGTGAAGTCGTCAGTTTTTCTCGTTGTTGATTTCTAGTTTAGTTCTTTCCTTTTCTTTCTTTCTGAGACAAGGTGTTGCTTTATCTCCCAGGCCCAAGTGCAGAGGCACAATCTTGGCTTAGTGCAACCTCTGCCTCCTGGGCTTAAGCAATCCTCTAACCTCAGCCTCCCAAGTAGCTGGGACTACAGTTGTGTGCCACCGTGCCTGGTTAAATTTTTTTGTTGTTGTTGTTTTATTTTGTTTTGTTTTGTATTTTTAGTAGAGAGGGCTTTCACCATTTCACTGTGTTGCCCAGGCTGTTCTCAAACTGCTGGGCTCAAGCAACCTGCATACCTTGGCTTCCCAAAGTGGTGGGATTACAGCCGTGAGCCACCACACCTGGTCTGATTTCTGGTTTTATAATGCTGTGGTCAGTAAAGATACTTGATATTATGTTAATCTTTTACAATTTGTTAAGACTTGTTTTGTGGCCTAACATGGGATCTGTCCTCAAGAATGTTCCATGTGCATTTAAGAAGAATGTGTATCTGCAGCTGTTGGCTGGAATGTTCTGTAAGTGTCTGCTAGGTGCATTTGGTCTATGGTGCAGCTTAAGTCCAGTATTTCGTGATTTCTCTGTGTGTGTTTGTGTATGTATGTATGTCTAGATAATTTATTCATTATTGAAAGTGAGCTGTTAAATTGTCTTACTATTATTGTATTGGAGTTTATCTCGTTAGATTGAATATTTGCTCTATGTATCTGGGTACTTAGGTATTAGGTACATGAATGTTTATAATTGTTATATCCTGTTGTTGAAATGATCCCTTTATCATTATATTATGACCTTCTTTGTCTCTTTTTACGGTTTTTGAATTAAAGTATATTTTGTCTGATATGAATATTGCTACTCCTGCTCACTTTTGGATTCTGATTGCATGGAATATCTTTTTCCATTTCTTCACTTTCAGTCTGTCTTTAATGGTGAGGTAAGCCTCTTTTAGGCAGCATGTAGTTGAGTTTTTTGTTTTGTTTTGTTTTCCAGTCATGCAGCTACTTTATATCTTTTAATTAGATAATTTATTTACATTCAAGATTTTTATTGATAAGAACTCATATCTGCCATTTTGTTAATTGTTTTCTGGTTGTCTTGTAGATTCTCAGTTCTTCTTTCTTTCTTGTTTACCTCTGTGGTTTGGTCATTTTCTGTGGTCCTAAGCTTTGTTTCCTTCTATCTCTTGTTTATGTATCTCTTGTAATTGCTTTCTTTGTGAATACCATGGGGCTAACATAAAGAGCCTTGTAGTTATAATAAACTGTTTTAAGCTGATAACAAGTTAACTTTGGTCACATAAAAATACTCGACTTTTTTCCCCCCATCCCTAATTTATATTTTTGTTGCCTTTATTTCTTTAGCATGTGTTCCTTAGCCATTGTAGCTGTTGTTGTTTTTGACCAGTTTTACTTTAAACCTTCATCCCAGAGGATTGAGAGATTTACATAGTAACATGATATCACTGGGACATTCTGAGTTGGATTTATAAATTTACCTCTATTGGTGAGGTTTATACTCTCACATGTGTTCATGATAGTTACCATGTTTTCATTTGCAGCTGTAGCACTCCTGTAAGCATTTCTTGTAAGGCTGGTGTAGGGGTGATGAATTCCCTCAGCTTTTGCTTGTCTGGGAAGGCCTTTAGTCTCCTCCAGGATAGTTTTGCTGGATATAGTATCCTTTATCCTTGGCTGATAGTTTTTTTTTGTTTTTCTTTTAGCACCTTGAATAAATTATCCCTTTCTCTCCTGGCATAAATCAGTAATTTAAGGTTACTGATGAGAAATCTACTGATAGTCTAATGAGGATTCCCTTAGATGTAAATTGATGCTTTTCTCTTGCAGATTTTAGAATTCTCTGTCTTCAACTTTTGACAGTTTGTCTATAATGTGCCACAGAGAGAATCTTTTTGGGTTGAATCTAATTGGGAATCTTTGTGGTTCCTTAATCTGGATGTCTGTATCTCCCCCAATATTTGGGAAGTTTTTAGCTATTATTTCATTAAGTAGGTTTTCTGTGCCTTTCTTCAACTTTTCTTCATCCGCTAGTTCTATAATGCAAAAATTTGTTTACTCCTTTTTTAAAACTTTGTGTTATTTCACAAAACGTATTCTCGGATTTTGAAATTCTTTCTTCTGCTTGATCTGGTCTATTCTGGAAGCTCTCAATTGTGTCTTTTATTCACTGCATTCTTCAGACTTCTGTGTTTTAAATGATAGATCTTGTTTTAATTTCTCATTTTATAACTTTCCTGATTTCTTTGGGTTGTTTGTATTCTCTTGTATCTTGCTGAATTTCTTTAAGATCATTATTTTTAATTTTATAAACACCCTTTTCTTTGGGGTCTGTTACTAGAGACTTACTGTGTTCCTTTGGCGGTGTCATGTGTCCTTGCTTTTTCATGTTTCTTGTGACATCTGCACATCTAGTGGAATAGTCACATTTTCCGGTTGTATGCAGTAGCTTTCATAGGGAGAGACTTTTCTTGTAGGTGGGTCCTAGAGTGTTGGTTGGATATGGTACATTGGCTTTGGTTTGGGGTGGATTCAGTAGCATGGTCTCTGTGTAGTTTCTTCAGCTGTAATCTTCATCAGCAATGTCTGTGATTGCTTCAGTGGCCTAGGCTGCAGGAGTTTTTGATGGTGGTATAGTTTTGGTCGGGACAGGCGTGTCATGATAGTTGTCAGGCTGGACACTTGCAGGCTGGGAGGGGTGACAGGCTGTCTTTTGGGCTCCCAGGGAGGAGAAAGTATGATTTTCCAGCTTTTTTTCTATGTTTACTTAAAACTTTGTTGTCTGGCTCACAGTGTTCGCTATCTAAAGTCTGGCCAGTGGTGGTGGTCATATTGCAATCATTACAACTTCAGATTTTCTAGACCTTTTCCATTTTAGTGACTTTCAGCCTTCATTCGCTTCCATTCATGACCACAGAATAGATGTCATCTCTATTGAAGGCAAACTCATCCCATCCCTTCAGTTTCATCTAGAAATTTGTTTCATCTGTTACACTTTCTTTCTTCGGTTTTTAGCCTTCACTTCTACCAGCTTTTTCACTTAAGCACAGAGATATGTTCAGGACTCTCCCATTCTAACAGTCTCTGCCTTGATCCTACAAGATTCTGTCTCTAGCTGCTACCTTGCTTTTTATTTTTATTTTTTTCTTACTTGCTCTGATAAGCTGCTAGAAAAATTGGCTTACTCTCACCACCTCCATTAGTTTACCTCTTAATTATTCTTCAACCATCTGAGACCTGGCTTTGTTCTTTCTCTGCTGAAACTCTTTAGGCAAAGATTAGCAGAAGTCTTCTAATTGCTCAATCAAGTGGGAACTTTCAGTCCTTATCTTTCTGTATTTCTCCTTCATTTGACTTTGACTTAACTCTCTTGGTTTTTGTAATACCACCAGCACCTGGTTTATCAATCTCCCATGGGGACTTCATTCTATCTGCCTGCCAAATGGTGGAGTCCCAAGGAGTGTGGTCTGATCTGCTGTTCCTCATTACATGCTTTCTGGTCAGCATTGCCCACTGTGGTTCTCATCTACCATCATCCACCTCCAGGAGTGCCATAAATTTAGTAAATATACAAGAGAAGCATTTTTTATTGCTCCATAGACTAACTCTGATCTTTTGTTCCCTATCATGGTTATGGAACTCACTATTCAGCATCAGCTGTCAAACTATTTAACTTTGCTATTTAGGTTTGTGTAAGTTATGGGACAATAATTAGGATAACTAGAATTAGCTTGTAGCTTATATAGGATAGATCATAGAATTGCATATGTAAATAGTGAATATTTTGGCTTAATATGTGAAGGAGTATTTAGGAAGCTATCTGGAATGTTATATAAGCCAGGATTCTGAAGGTAACTCCAGCTTCACTGTCCCTTACTCACTATTTCTTTTTTTTTTTTTTAAATTAATTTATTATTATTATATTTTAAGTTGTAGGGTACATGTGCATAACGTGCAGGTTTGTTACATATGTATACTTGTGCCGTGTTGGTGTGCTGCACCCATCAACTCGTCATTTACATCAGGTATAACTCCCAATGCAATCCCTCCCCCCTCCCCCCTCCCCATGATAGGCCCCGGTGTGTGATGTTCCCCTTCCTGAGTCCAAGTGATCTCATTGTTCAGTTCCCACCTATGAGTGAGAACATGCGGTGTTTGGTTTTCTGTTCTTGTGATAGTTTGTTAAGAATGATGGTTTCCAGCTGCATCCATGTCCCTACAAAGGACACAAACTCATCCTTTTTTATGGCTGCATAGTATTCCATGGTGTATATGTGCCACATTTTCTTAATCCAGTCTGTCACTGATGGACATTTGGGCTGATTCCAAGTCTTTGCTATTGTGAATAGTGCTGCAATAAACATACGTGTGCATGTGTCTTTATAGCAGCATAATTTATAATCCTTTGGGTATATACCCAGTAATGGGATGGCTGGGTCATATGGTACATCTAGTTCTAGATCCTTGAGGAATCGCCATACTGTTTTCCATAATGGTTGAACTAGTTTACAATCCCACCAACAGTGTAAAAGTGTTCCTATTTCTCCACATCCTCTCCAGCACTTGTTGTTTCCTGACTTTTGAATGATCGCCATTCTAACTGGTGTGAGATGGTATCTCATTGTGGTTTTGATTTGCATTTCTCTGATGGCCAGTGATGATGAGCATTTTTTCATGTGTCTGTTGGCTGTATGAATGTCTTCTTTTGAGAAATGTCTGTTCATATCCTTTGCCCACTTTTTGATGGGGTTGTTTGTTTTTTTCTTGTAAATTTGTTTGAGTTCTTTGTAGGTTCTGGATATTAGCCCTTTGTCAGATGAGTAGATTGCAAAAATTTTCTCCCATTCTGTAGGTTGCCTGTTCACTCTGATGGTAGTTTCTTTTGCTGTGCAGAAGCTCTTTAGTTTAAT
>NC_037680.1:58013648-58053527 GCF_003255815.1 Theropithecus gelada | reverse complement strand
CCGATCGTCCGGCACTCCCCAGTGAGATGAACCCAGTACCTCAGTTGAAAATGCAGAAATCACCGGTCTTCTGTGTCGCTCGGGCTGGGAGTTGGAGACTGGAGCTGTTCCTATTCGGCCATCTTGCTCCGCCCCCCGCTTACTCACTATTTCTAAACACCCACCAATCCTGCCTACTTTATTTACTTAGTATTTCTCCAATCTACCATCCTTCTCTGTTTGACCAATCACTGCCCTAACTCAGGCCTTTATAATCTCTCATTTGACCTACTCCTTCACCTCCTTTGAACCTGTGCACAAATATTAGCTTCTTAGGCTTTCTCTGATCACCTGTATAAAATTCCCATCTGCTACATACATCCTGGTTCCCTGTACTGCCTTATATTCCTCAGTGGCATTTATCTTGTATATTATATAATTTCTAATCTCTGTCCTTTATATCACCACCCCACTTCAAGATGGCAAGAATTTATCTGTTATATTAGTGACTGTCCTAATAGGAAAAAAAAATTGGCACATTTATATTAGGGTAACTTGAGAAGAATTTTTAAAAGTCAGTATTTATAAAGGTGTAGATATAGAGATAGTGAAGTACTCTTGGGACTAGTAATAATTGGGCAGTTGATACCATTTTTAAGCCCAAAAGGGCATAGTGAAGGAGCAGGTGCCTGAACCTGGATTCAGAGAGACTATGTAGAGGAGGCCACTAGGCAGGAGCTGTGGCCTTTGCCTCAGCTTGGCTGATTACCTCCCTAATCCTCACTAATCCTAAATTACCCAAGTTCCTTCTTTTCTGGCCCATTTCACAGTCCAAACCCAACTTTAAGCCAGAGGACAAGGGGAGCACTTGATGTAGTCCATGCAGTACGGCCTCCCAGTGCACAGGGCAGGTGGAGGGTGGAAACTAAATCTACATAGAGGAGAGGGAAGGTATTCAGAATATCTTTTTTCTTTACTGTCAGCACCTTGAAGAGTGCCTGGCATATAGATAATATTTGTTGAATGAATGAATTTGTTACTGCTTTACTGGCCGCATGAACTTTAGTTTTGTCTATTCTATTATAACTTGATGGCTGCATTCCTACATACTTGATATCAACTCCTCATCAGCTACAAAAGCAGTATTCCCCTCTCCCCCTTTTTAAACATCAAAACTCTTTTAAAAAAACATTCATAAATGCATCCCCAATATATAACAGATAAAAGTATAGTAAACAATCCCAAGTCTGTCTGCTTGGGTTCCCTCTTTGCCTATCAGGAATATGACTGTCTTGTTTGAAGCCCACTGAAGTAGAAAACGGGATGAGAGACACATTCTTCAATGTGGCATAAGATTTCCATGCTTGGCTCCTGCCTATCTCTGCATCCTTATTTCTCAGTAGTTTCCTTATGTTTTACTATCCTGTAATTGAAAGAATTACAAAACTAGTTCTCTATACACGCTTTCTTTCTGTTCCAGCTGCTGGGAATTAGCTTCCTTTGTGCTTTTTTTTTATTTGAATGATTACATGTTTACATTCATTAAAATTAATAAAGATTCATTACAGTTGTTTTCTCTTTAGGCATAATTGGATCTCCTATACTGAGACATTGAATGAAACTTTGTTTTTTCCCCATTATATGTTAAGCTCCTTGAGGTTCTTTTCAACTTTGCATTATTTCAGGATTTCTATCGTTAAGAGTTAAGGTTGGCCCACTTCTCTGATGTGAGGTTCACGGCAGGAAGGTTCCATGTCGCTCAGCTGCAGAGTGGAAAATACTGAGCAGGGCATAAATTGGGATGCTGCCATTATAATATAAACTGTGTTTATAAAAGGACATCATCAATTCAGAAAATACCTTTTTCATTGACTGCAATGGTGCCTGGTGATCTTTCTATTACAATGTTAAATTATGGTCATTTTAATTATAGAATCATACATGAGTTTATTTATGTTAAAGTAATTATCAAGCTAGCTGTGACCTATGAGAAAAATCCTGAAGAAATGACAAAGGGATCAGGTGAGTGTTTTTGAAGTCAAGTGTGAAAAGTCAGACCACTCCGGGTCATGGGACCCTGCCAAGGCAGAGCAGGTCAAGTGCTGTGCCCAGTGGGACCAGCCCCCAGTATGGTGCCAGGGACTGGGTGTGAGAAGCCAAAAATTGAGAATACACCTCAGAAAGGGGACATGGGCAGATACCACAAACTAATTTGCATATCTCATGATTTAGCCCTAAGGTTGTGCTGATAATGGATCAGATATTTTCAGAGTTCAGTATTTTCAAAACCATCACTGATCATCTGTTGGCATTGTTTTACATCTCAACCAAGGACACACTTTTGGGACATTTGTGTAACAAGTGGTAAGCTTTTATTTGAAATGTTCAATTAAAGCAGAAGAGTCAGGCATTTTTTGTGCCTCCCCAAAGAAAGGTTTGTTTACTGTCCTTTGTGAATAAATATAATGTCATTATTTCCCATAAAGGAAAAGCTGATAGGGAGAGTAATGGGTAAGGTTAGGCAATGTTAAGCTCGTATATTAGTATGTTTAAGAGTGATCAGTTTAGGGATCTCTGTGACAGAGATGCCAACGCTCACAGTACTGTCTCATGTTGGAAACATGTGTCTCCTCCACTTTTCCTCAGTCCTCTGAGATGATGGCCCTTTAGGGATTGACAGATACTATGCTTATTTCTGTGCTGATATGTGATTTGTCTAAAACAAAAGTTTCACAAAACAATTCTTACCATTGCCATTTAAGAGTCACTCTGATATGTTCTGTTTTCATTACAAACAAATGCTCATTATGATTTGTGAAATTAACTTCATAATTTCCTAATGGATAACACCTTGAAGTATGAAAAGTGCTACAGGATCTTTTATAGCTTTCCTCCTCCAGCTCTCTGTAATCTGCTACCATCTGTGGTGTAGGAAAGATTTCAGCAGTGACCACTGAAGGCCCTAAGATCTTGTCTCAACAAATAGCAAGTATGTAACGGACTTTGGACAGGTTGTTTAACATCTCTGAGTTACAGATTATTCACTGGCAAAATGAGGGGCTTATATGATATTGTCTCTAAGTACTATCAGTTCTGACCACTTGTGAACTTTCATTTTAAAGAAAATACCTATTTCTATGGCCTTTAGGCATTAGGGAATTTTGTCAAATTAAATAAATCTCAGTCAGGTTTGATGGTCAATGGGGCCCACTGTCTGGTGTGTGTGGAGGGGTGTTGTATTTTACATCAGGAACTTCACAGCCCCTGGGAAATATAGGTCAAAGCCCTTTGCTCCCCTTACTCAGCTTTAGGGCGCAGTGACTAGAGGTGGGCAATCGCTTTGGGGTAGGTATTGTCATTGGAAAGGAAGAAACCATTTTCTGGAAGAAAACAATTGGTTGAGGCTAGCTTTAAGCAGCTGTTTCATAATGGACAAAATAACTAGCTCATCCATTCTTCGTTTATTTCTCTGTATCCTCTATCAAATTTCTGAGTAAAGATTTTACACTATGCTTGATTAACATTCAAATATTATGTTTCAAATATTTTTTAAAAATAAAACTAGGCTTTCAAATCATAATTATGGCTTATAACTCTCTATTTTTCATATACTTACTATGTCAAGTTACCAATTTCATGTTATGTTTTTTCAAAAGAGTATTCCTGCCACAACTCAGAGCTCAGCTGAATCAGAGCAGTGACTAGAAAATCTGAGAAAGCTGAGCTTCAAAATAAGGTCTGGAAAGTGTTTCTTATTGTTACAAGAGAATCAAAATGATTTTCCTGAGCTTTAAGTCTATATAAGTATTTACTTGAAACTTAGCAGTGTAAAAGATAATGTGCAAAAATGTGAAAATGAGAAAAAACAGTTTCAAAACAAGAGTTAGTGATTATGTGAGACTTAGCAGAGCAGAATATAGTCTAAGTATTAATCTGTCTAAGCTGTTTGGGAACAGATGTATGTGAAACAGATACCCGGTGTTCTGTTGTGTACACCCCAAGTGAGACATCTGTTGGTAGACCGTGTGGTCAAAAATAATGGAAGCAGGGGTTAAACCCCAATATGACCTATTACTCATGTGAATTATTGAAGGACTAATTACTCAGTAAAACATGATGCTTTGATTCATCAGTCTACACATTAAGAAAAAATCCTCTTTAGAAAAAAATTAATTCTGTTCCTAAGCTGTCAAATTTGAGGAAATTTTTAAAAGATGGATGCATAGACTCAAATTTCCATAGTAACTACAAATACTATCTGCTTATAAAGTTTTAAAATGTTTTGACAGGTCTACTAATTTATCATAAAAATAGCCTCAAAGGTTTTAGCTTTTTGTTAAGGTAGGTTGGGTCTCACAGAAAACAAATGTAGAGTGAATTTTCTAAAGCAGGGCTGTCCAGTTAGACTTCCTGAAATGATGAGAGTGCACTGTATCTGAACTGTTCAATACAGTTGCCACCAGCTACATGTGGCTATTGAACAGAAGCATGGCTAGTGTGACTGAGAAACTGAATTTTTAATTATATTTAATTTTCATTCAATGACTGCATGTGGTAAGTGGCAACTGCATTGGACAACACAGCTCTGACACATGAAGAGTTGAAAATGTTTACTTTATTCCCAAGCTTTCATTTTAGTCTTTGTTTCTACATAGACTACATAGAAAGGAAGATATAGCTTTCAAAAAATGAACCTGAATGCAGAACTGGTATGGTTATGCAATCTGAGCTGCCTATTTAAAGATAAAGCAACTGAGTTGAGAGATTTCAAAGTGTCAGAGTCCTTTAACATATTTCGTGGGCTGGGCATGGTAGCTCATACCTGTAATCTTAGCACTTTGGGAGGCTGAGGTGGGAGGATTGCTTGAGCCCAGGAGTTCGAGACCAGCCTGAGCAACATAGCAAGACCCCATCTCAGGGAAAAAATGTGTGTATATATATGCATACATATATATACATATATATACGCATATATATATATACATATATATACATACATACATATATACACACATATAAACATATTTTGTGTGTACAAAAATATTTTATGTGTAGATTAGTTGGTTACTAGTAAAGTTGAAGTCTTGTCTATAGAAATCATTGTATTTTTCATGGTCATTGTGCTACATTGTTTGAACTGAAATTTGGCAAATTCAATCTGTTTCTTACTGCAAGAATAGTACATAGATTTGAAATGGCACATCTCTTAGTCTGTGTACTCTGACCCTGTGAACGTCTGGAAACTAATGTTATTCCTAAATATACTGTGACCATATGGCACCATCTGAAGGCAAACACTTTTTAAAACTGTTCTACTTTTGTGGACCCGTCCTCTCTTTCTTTCCTGCACCCCACATGGGGCCCTTTGGGGCTGGAACTGGCACAGAACTATTCCCCTAGGAGTGGATTCATTGAAGCCAAGGGACATGCAAATTGAGAATCAGATAGACTGGACCAAGGTCATTAAACCAGAGAGGTCAATCCAGATGGGGTTGTCCAAAGTAGGAAGTTCTGAAGTGAATTGCAGGGATCTAAACACGGTAAAGCTAAAGGAATAGAGAACCAGGGCAATGGATATAGAGAACAGAGCAACTGAGTATGCAGGAAGATGCTATTGCTTCGACTGGACGTTTTTGTACCCTCTGTAATTTGAGAAAATGGACCATCCTTGGCTGGGCACGGTGGCTCATGCCTGTAATCCCAGCACTTTGGAAGGCCGAGGTGGGTGGATCAAGAGGTCAGGAGATCGAGACTATCCTGGCTAACAAGGTGAAACCCCATCTCTACTAAAAAAATACAAAAAAAGAAAAATTAGCCAGGTGTGGTGGCGGGCGCCTGTAGTCCCAGCTACTTGGGAGGCTGAGGCAGGAGAATGGCCTGAACCTGGGAGGCGGAGCTTGCAGTGAGCCAAGATGGCACCCCTGCACTTCAGCCTGGGTGACAGAGCAAGACTCCATCTCAAAAAAAAAAAAAAAAAAAGAAAAAAGAAAATGGACCATCCTTGTTGAAATGGTCAGGGATGTAGTAGATATAATTCATTAAAGTTGTGTAATCTCAGCACTATGCATAACCATATCGCTTGTTATCCCACCTAGCCTGCCACTTGATTGGGTTATTAGATTACATTTCAGACATTGACAAGTCTACAAGCATCATTAAAATCCTAAACACAGACTTCTTCAAAGCCTTCTGACTGTATTCCTGCCCAAGTTTTAGAAGTACTATGCCAATGATGGTGGTAGTATATGCTGAGCAAGTGAGTTTTGATTGTGTGTGTTTGCATGTGTATGTGGGTGTGGTGAGCACCAGGAAGGAACTCTCAGCCATGGCTCTAAATGCTCTTGTGTTGGCCAAAATCGGTATGAGCTAGGAGGAGAAAAACAAAGGAGAGAGAAGCATGAAGTTGAAGGACATTAAACCATTTGCCAACTTTTGACATGCAAACCAGAATTTGAGGAACCTTAGTGTAATGGATGACTGAATTCAGAGGTAGACCGGCAAGCAGGAAGGTATAGTTACCAAAAATATTTACCATTGGTGAGCATCTTTGTCATTGGCATGGTGTTATGAACTTATATTAAGCCTAAGGGTAAGTCTAAAATGATGAACCAGCTGGCATCAGGGAATTCCCGTGTCCATTCCTAGATTTTCATTAGAAATAGTGTTCTGGAAACTAACACTGCTGCTACACAGCAGTGCCCAGTGCTTGACTGAAAATAGTGAACACTTATATTTGTTTACTCTTCTAGGTTCTGTGCTAAGTATCTTACCTTGTTTAATCTTAGCAAAGAAACTATATAGTCTAGATAGGATTTTTATCCCTAGGGTACAGAGGTATTAAATAACTTGCCCAAGATCATAGTACTCATGCAATTGCTGGGGTTCAAAGCTAGGCAGTCTGACTCCAGAGCCTGCACTGTCCCCATTAGGTTATGTTGCTTCCGAAGTCAAGCAAGCAAGAATTCCCCCTAATGCCAACAGGAGTCCGTCTGACATCTGAGTTGGTGGTAGTAAAGCATCATGGTCTGAACCAAAATAATAAAAACCTTTGAAACAACATTATCTGACTTCTTTCAGGCTTTTAAGACAGTTCTGTCATCAACAGCTTATTCCATTTCTCTGGCCACTTCCAATTTCTGAACAAATGAAGAAAATGGGAGTGATAAATTGGAGTTTTTAACAAGTTTTTTAATCCAATATCTTTTCATGGAAACCACCAAACATACCCAAATGTAGAAATAATTATGTAATAAGCCTTCATGTTCAACCCTAAGAGGGGCGAGGCTCTATGTGACCCATTACTGAGTTTAAACAGTTTTCAATTTATGGCCAGTCTTATTTCATCTATACTCTACCCACATCCCTTCCTCCCCTGGAATGATTGAAGTAATTCCTAGGCATCATATAATTTCATCTATAAGCATCTCAGCATGTATCTCTAGGAGATAAAGATTTTCTAAAAAATCATATTACTACTCTTCAAATTTAAAATCATCTTTATAGTTTTACATATCCAGTTAGTGTCCAGATTTTCCTGATATTTTCTCTTTTAATATGTCAGTGTTGAAATGAGGTCCATATTATAGTTGATGGCTATGCCTTTTAAATTTTCTCATCCACAGATTCTTCTTCCTTTTTTATTCCATTCAATTTATGTTTGGAACAAACTAGCTTGGCCTGTAGTTTCTCATGGGCAAGAATAACCTTCGGACTGGGATGCCCATCACGCTGATACCTGTAAAGGGGATGAGGCAGGCTGGGGAAGGGAGAGCCTCAGAGCATGATCAGATATCACAAGGTCTTTGCTTACCTAGGGTGAGGACTTGGGGAAAAAATTGCCCATTAGGAGTCCTGCCTTGGGCGAAAGTTGCCAAACTTCAGCTGTGCTGTCACAGGCTGTGGGCTGCCTTGGAAATGTAGGACTTCAGCTCCTCTGAAGTTGAGGTGGAGCTTGAGGGTACCAATCCCTGGTGGCCATTACAATGATAACTACACTCATTGCCATGGCATGGCAAGTTTCTCCTCAAAGGTGGATCCTAGCATCCACCATGACCAGTGAGGGTTTTTTTTTTTATTGTTATGATCACTATAAACTCAAGGATTTAAACCTATTAAGTATTTTTCAATTCACAGCAATGAATATTTTTACTGATCTTCAAATTGTCACAATTTTGGATTTTTAGACCAATGGGAGCCCCTTCATCTTGACTTCTGAGTTCTTTTGACATTACCTCAGCTGTCTGATAGCTTCCCTGCTTTCTCGAATGGCAAGATAATCCAGGTTCATCTTGAACATTTCATTCTTGAGATACGGAATCGAGCTCATTATCAGAGGGGCCTGCTTGCTTTTACTGGGTAGTGGTATTAGAGACCACAATTTGAGAACTAAGCAACATCATTGCTAAAACTTCCCCTATGTGTACCTTGTTACTTAGGTTTCTCAAAGAACAGAGCTAGAAAATATGTTGGGCTTTTTTGTTTTGTTTTTAAAGAAAAAATGTATCATAGGATTATGCTGATACTTCCAACTCAAGTGCAAGCCTAAGCTTTTCACATTGTCTCTTTTCTCCTACCCTTAAAGTCCTGATTCCTAACTGTAACAACATCATTACTCATTTGCTTTCTTTACATTATATAGACACAGTAGAGTAACAACACCAGAACTGCCAATCAAAAGTATAATTACTGAAACCCACTTAAGATAGTTCTGCAATTTTTTTTTTGTTCATAGAGTGTACACTACTAGGGAGGTGTAGTCAAATTAGTATGTTTTAAAGACACTTGGAATAATTCATATCTGTGAAGTTATACCCCCAACTTATTTGTTTTTTCTACTGTTTCATTTTGCTTTTGATGTTTAGGCTTTTCTTTTTAAAAAACAATTTTATAATTACGTGAAATACTTATATGGTTCCAAAGTCAAATCTACTAAACAAACTATATTCTGGGAAGTATAGCTTTTATCTGTCTCCCTTCTATGCTTTTCCTCCTTCCTGTAGGGAGGAAAGCTTATTTGTTCCTCAAAGCTCTGGGTTGTTCTTTTATTTTATATAAGTGAACATGTGCATATATTCTTTTCGTCACCCCCACAGTACCCACCTACTTAAACACATGTACCATGTATGTGTTTTTCCACGTTGATTTCTTTCTTACTTAACAATATGCCCAGAAGATCACTCTGTAGCGCTTTACGTTGGCACCAAAATCCATTATGTACTATCGTTTATTGAACTCTCTGTTGGAGAAGTTTGGATTGTTTCTAGTCATTTTTGTTATCACAAATAGTGGTTTAATAAAGAACTTTTACTTTCTGTTTTTTTCAATATGCTTTTAGGATAGATGCCTAGAAGTGAGATTGCTGAGTCAAAGAACAAATGTGTTAATAATTTTGCTCAATATTATTAAATTCTTTCAAAAGACTTGTGTAGCTTTGCTTTTTAAAATCATTATTGTAGAAGGGCATCTATCTCCTGAAAATTTCTCCAGGAGAGTTTCTTGCCAAAGTTTAAAAAAACAACCTGATACATAATAAATGGTATCTCAGCATAGTTTAAATTTGCGTTTTTCTTATTAAATCATTCATGTTTTTAGCCTATTCCTCCTGACATTTAGGGGGCACCAATTATGGGGTCTCTGGAAGGTTCCAAGATGCTGTAATCAATTTGACATGATTTCCGTCTTAAGATATTCACAATCTTCAGGAAGATATATTGACAAAAGAATAACTACATGATCTGTTTTGTGTGCAACTTAGGTAGTACTTACAGAGCATTATAAATGCACATGGAGAAATAGGTAAAGGAGAAAATCATTCTGTTGGGTGGGCCAAGGGGGAAGTCAGGAAAAGCTACAGAGAGGTTCGAGAGTAAACTTGAATGTGGGCCTTGAAGTATGATTAGGAGTTAGCAAGACAAAGGAGCAAGGAACCCATTCTAGAAAAAGAAAATTTTGAAAAATCTCAAAAAAAAAAAAAAAAAAAAAGGATGCTTTGTCCTATTTGGAAAACAAGAACATTGTCTTGTTTATGGGGGAGATGACAGTGCTTTGTTTTTAGTCAGTAGTTTATACAGCATTTTGAAATGCCAGGAAATTGGCGTCTCAAACTGAGAGTTGGGGAAGGTGTGACAAAGGCTGGGCATTAGGTGAGATCAAGTATTTTTTTTTTTTTTTTTTTTTTTTTTTGGTAAAGTAGGTAGCAGGATAGATTACAAATGGGCTCCACACTGAGGAGTCCAGTGTGATGGCTGATCCAGCAGATCAGGAGGCAGTGGCTGCAAAGCAGGGAGAATGGTGAGGTAAGCCTAGATGCAAGGGATATTGTCAAAGACAGAATTTGGAGGATGTGAGGCTTAAAAAGGAAATAAATAATAGTGATGCTGAGATTTCTAGCTTGAGCAGTGGGATAGTAGACACTGTGCAAATTAATTTTTAAATCAGCACAATGAGAAGCATCTTATTTAAAATATATTCGACCAAATCTTAGCATCAGATGTGCCAGTGACTTGCAAAATGTGTGAACAGAAGAGAAGTAGCTTCAAAAGTGCACAAACTGGAGAAATTGCTCCTGAAGGACTGTAAGTTGAACCCTTTTAAGCCTATGATCTGTGTTTTATGAGCCCTAGGCTCTTTCCTTCTGTATCCTGTTTCTTATTAGAGTAGAGGCTACTTAAAAATAATCATAGTTTAAAGCTCTCTATTTTCAGAAAATATTATTCATTAGATGTTAGTAAATAATGTAATCTTTGTACATTCATAATTCTGCATTATTGGAGTGTAAAAAGTCAGTGGAATAGTAATTTGTAAATATGTCAATTTTTATCTGTGGAAAATAACTGCTCATACCATTTTAAGCTTGAAAGTTCATTTACTTCTTAAAATATCCATGTTGATATTATTTTGTCTAGTACAAATAATTAATATTTACCCCAAATTAAGCTTTTAAGTTTACTAAATGTTACAAACATAATTCAAAGCACTGTTTAGTGTCCATCTGTGCAGGAAAAATAAGATCAATACAATTGAGCAGCTGTTAGCATGTATTGGTTTCCTTATATTTTAAGTATGTTTTCATGTTTTGAAGGTGTAAAGGGATGACAGTATGTTTTGTTGTGGTTTTCATCATACAGATAAAAATTTACTACAGTTGAAATCTTGGTGAACATAATACATTTTAAAAGTTCCATTCCTCGCCCATTTATCTGGATATTTAAACACAGTAAAATAAATAACATGGATACATTTTTGTCATGTGATTTGATTTATGTTTTTTAAAAAGTAGAAATAAATTTCTAAAAGTTATTTTTATTTTTTTAAATTTAGCATTTTTCATATTTGAGGAACAAACACTATGTCTTGGTACCCTAGCTTCTGTACTAAAAACACGTCTGTCATGTTACAGGTTGTTTTAATGTTTTTCATTGGGATCAGACCTACTCTGGAAATATCTCATGGGTGAGCTTTATTTTTATGAAATGTTCTTGGCACTTGAAGACCTTCGTAGGTACATGCTTGACTCATCTTGCATCCAGTTCTTCTGCATGGAAAATATGTGCATTGAGATTCTAAGTGCCTTTTCAAATTTGACCTTCTTAGAGAATAATATGAGTCCCAACAATTAGGAAAACTATGGAATGCCTTTTGGCTTTGACTTTACAAAGATTTTTAGTCAGTAATATTTAATTAGCATTCTCTGTGTACATTGTACATTTTTGTGTGATATGACTAGTTCCAAAGGAATATTCTAGAATATCTCAGCCTTCTGCTTTTGAAGGTGATAATATACTACTAAGTTATGCGTTGCTTTACATTAAAATAATGTTACAGCCGTTACTTATTGCTTAACTAGTGGGTATAGGACATCAGGTTGAAATAATTGATTTTGAAGTGAAGAATTCTTGTTTATATCTTAAACTAACCAAGTATGTTCCTTAACTTTGAGAATAACAATGATCTTTTTCATTATTCTTGAGTAGACTGGATAAAACAGAAAACCCATGTTAGAGTTCCCTGTAAAAACTTCAGTCTTATTTGGTAAGTGTTCTTCCTTTATAAGAGTTTCAATAAAATCAGGTAAATTTAAACTCTGAAAATTCTACATACTGTCTATCATGTTCAATTTACTGTTAAACAATACTATGCACTGGAAAATTTTTTTTCACCTTAATGAAACCGCTGGTCATTACTGCTGCTACTGATGCTCTTTTGTCTGCACATACTGTTGCAACATAATGTGTTGTGCATTTGATACAGATATTATCATATTGCCATAAGGAGCTGCTATTATTTTAGACACCAACTGATTCCATGATAGTGTCAGATTTCTTTAACATATGCTTATGTTTTTGTACAAATGACCCCAAGAAACATCTGCTAGTTTTGTGGTGGTATCTACTGTTTCTTTTTTAGAATTTGACCTGTCAGTCACTTTTTAACGTGAATCTACAATATTAGAGTTGTATTCCTTTCTAGTTTTTATGCTATTGATATTAACAAAATTGAGTCAATTTTATGGCATAATGCAAAGAGAAACTGAAGCTGTCTATGGATGTTATTTTAAAAATACCCTTTTCATGATTGTGCCTTTAAAATTTTATCATTGGTTGACACTTTAAAATTGAAAAGTGCCCTTTTAATGGATCTTTTAGGTTCCAAAATCTTAAGTCGAAAATTTCTGTCTATTGGTCCTGAAATTACTCTCTGAATTTGATAAGTATGTAGTACTTGCGGTATATCTTTGGTCAGTTTATATCCTGTGCTAATGGCTAATCTTACTTAGTTTCTTCGATGGGTGTGTGAGGACAGGCAAAGAAAAAGGAAGTGTAATTTCTATAAAACTGAAATCTTTACTTCATGGAGATTAGAGAATTTCCTAAATAAAAGAAGCCACTCATTCTGTTGTAGTTAGGATCCCTTCTTTTACTTGCTTTTCATGATCTTGACTGAGAAGCAACAATCGAGATTTCCGTTGCCCGACACTTTCTCTTCTGCTTTTCTTTTTGTTTCTCTTACATTTTTAAAGATAGCTGTTTATTCAAAAACAATGTGAACTTTTATTTATCGGACTTAAACCTGGAACATCAACAAAACAAAGAACAAACAAAACTCTTTCCAACTTTGTTTTATTAGAGGATGCTATCAATACAATTTTGTATTACATTCACACTTGATACCAAACCTAAACCCAAGAAAGTGTGTCCTGTGTTGCAGCATATCCCTCTGTTTAAGATAATAACTAGAACAATTTACTTTTATTTTCTACTCATCTGCTCTCTGTGCATCAGCTGTTGTCCTCCCTCAGCCTCGAAGCATGTCATCATTTTCATCTCCATGCTCATTCAGTCATCCTTGCTGCTCTTAGTCCCCTTTTTGTCCCTTGGGTGACTTATGTCATTAGGACAACCTTCTGTCCCCACTTGGCTGAAACTGAGCTGAGGCCCTTGCCAGTTGCATTAGGTGTGGCACCTTTCATGGCTCAGTTTGGGTCTCTGTGATATCTGTGTGCCTTATACTCCAAAACGCCATTCTGCCAGAGGTGGCAGGGTGACTGGAAGCTTTAGTTATGGTGATAAAACCCAAGCGTGGCTATGCTGAGTGTCTAAGTAGCTTTCATTTAGGCCTTAGATGAAATAGGAGAGTCAGGTGCCTCTGTGACCCTTGAGAAAGAGAGATTTCCCGCAGCTCTCTGGGCCCAGCACTCAACCATTGAAGTGAGCTGGTTAGTATAATTTCCCTAAATTGTGGTTTAGTTTCCCTATGTGTAGGACTGGAGTAGGACAAAGTAAGGGGAGTCCCTAGTGACCTTTCTGCCTCCTGAGGAGCAGGCCATTTACTTTCAGTTGTAGCTTCCCATCTGTCTGTCCCTACTACGCTATCCAAGGCCCTGGAGGAGCCACAGGATAAGGGAGGAGATTCATGGAAAAGGGCCTTCAGGTACTAGGTATATCTGGAGTAACATTTAAAGTTTAAAAGACTCTTTAACAATTTTCCTCTGACACTTATTACTGCCTATACTGGTTTAGTTTTAGTACAGTAAATTTTGTCTATCATGGGGGTGAAGAAAATAGAAATATTCACATTAACTTTGTATGGTGCTTGGTATGATACTCTGAACAGGTGCACCCATAATTGTTTACTTGATGTTCTTTTTAATAAGTCAATTATATCATGGGAAATTGAAGAATAGCAAAGTTAATTTGTCTAATCATTCTATGGGAAATCTTGCGTGCTCGTTTACTAGAGGAACATTGGGTTTCTTAAAGGACAAGGCTTTGTTTTGTTTTTAATAAGACACACTCTTTATAATTAAAACAAAATCCCAGTGTTAAGGGATTACTGTTTTAAATAATTGGATTTCTTTCCTTTGTTTCTCTGATCCCTATATATGAGAAAAAAATCTAATGGTGTCTTAGGATAATAAATATTTCTAGATTAAAAAGTTCCCTTAACCACTGACAGTTGATAATACTTCTCAAAGTTTATGGATGATACAGAATGTAATGTAAGGTTGAGAATTTTAGATTTGGAAAAGGCAGGGATACAAAAACTAGTGAAAAACAACAAACTGGAAACACTTTTAAAATAGTGATGTATTTATCTTTGCAATAAATTATTCAGAAATATAAATAAACTCACTATTTACATAGTTTTATTTAAATTTGTCCTCAGAATACTAAATTTAGTACTATACATTTTCTTCTTTCAGATCAATGCTTTCCTGAAAATGGTATTTTAATATCTGCAGATGGTTTAGTTTAACAGTGGTTGCGGTAAAGATGACATAGGGAAGCACAATGTGACAGCCCAGTGCTGTTACCTTTAGAGAAACTCTCAGAATAGACTCTATTCCCCTTTCCTTCTCTTTCCCCTTTCCATACTCAAGAGCCCTTTTCTGAGTCTCTTAAGTCATGTGTGGACCTTGGAGAGGATAAATAGCAGGGTGAGTGCTAAGAGGGGAGAGTGCTTTGCTTGAGGCAAAGTTTTCCTCCATATGGGACCTTCCTCAAGCCCTCCCTTCAAACCCCTTAAATGAGAGCAAGAACTCCTAGGACAGAGGTCATGTGGAAAGCGGCATTAGCACGGAGGAGGGTGGTGTGGAGGGATGAAAGATGCAAAAAGCAGCATTAGCATGGGGGAAGGTGGGGTGGAGGGGTGTAAACGGAATGAGAAGTGAAGTGGTTGAAGGGCCATTTTTCTAGTTGACCTCTGGGCTTTGATGAACCTTTTCCAATGGACCTGTTTCTCCACTTAGCCCTGGGCTAATCTTGACTCTTAACTTTCCAGGTATATGGTTATGCTGATTTCTCCTGGGTTTGGAAGCTCTGAGGAGCGCTGGTTCTAGTTCAATCACAAGACTTAAAGAACAAGAAAAATAAAACAATTTTTAAAAATAATAAAAAAAATACTTTTAAAGAACCAGTGAAAACTTGGGAGTAAAAATATCGAAGACTTGAGAAATTTTTATCTTTACCCTTTGAGTGGGCAGCATGAGAAATTATTGTAAATGGTGCTTTCAAATCTTACACAAGGTTCTCAGTTACCTTCATCTGTATTCCCTAGACCGTATTGCATCCCTTGCTATCTTGACTAATTCCCACCTACAATAATTCAATGGTCTCCCAATATAATCTGGTATTCTAATTAATAAGCTAAGAAATTATTTGTTTTTTCTCTCATTGGCGTTAAATATTCTTCAGTGCCCACATTTGGAAATATTGGAACACAGAAATGAAAAAAGATATGATCAGTTTCTCTGCCACGTTTTCCTTGATACAGCAATATGACAACAGGTCACTCTTTGAAGAAAATTCAGAGATGCTAAAATAGAAGTTAAAACTGAAGACAAGTCAAGGCAGGATAGAGTAGCAGTCTGCTAGGGCTGCCATAGCAAAATACTACAGCCTGGGAGGCTTGAACAGAAATTTATCTTCTCACAGTTCTTGAGGCTGGAAGTCAAAGATCAAGGTGCCATTGGGGTTGGCTTCCGAAGAGGGTTCTCTTCCTGGCTTTCAGGTGGATACCTTCATACGGCATCCTCATGTGGACTTTTCTTTTTGCCTGCATGGGTAGAGATCTCTGGTGTCTTCCTTGTAAGAACACCAGTCCTATTGGATTAGGACCCTACGCTATGACCTCATTTAACCTAATTACCTTATTTAAGGCCCTATCTCCAAATACAGTCACATTGGGGGTTAGGGCTTCAACATATTTTAGAGGAACACAAGTCAGTCCATAACAGGTGGATTTGCTATAGTTCTTCTTTACCTAAATCTTTCTTTCCCAATCTTGAGAGTGGGTTTTCACCAGGTGTGGTGGCTCACACCTGTAATTCCAGCACTTTGGGAGACCAGGGAAGGTAGATTGCTCAAGCCCAGAAGTTCAAGATCAGCCTGGGCAACATGGCAAAACCCCATCTCTGCGGGGCGGGGTGGTGGGGGACGGGGAAATTAGCTGGTCTTGGTGGTGCTCACCTGTAGTCCCACCTACTCAAGACGCTGAGGCTGGAGGATCGCTACAGCCCAGGAGGCAGAGGTCACAGTGAGCAGAGATCGCACCACTGCACTCCAGCCTGGGTTGCAGAGTGAGAACTTGTCTCAAAAAAAAAAAAAAAAAGTGGGTTTTATTCTTCCCCTTAAATTCCTATTAATAGCGAGGTGAGGCTTTTTGTGTTTTTTCAATACAATGGTTAATGTATGATTACTTAAAAATGATACATAACACCAAGAAATAAAGAATTGTTAGCCAAGTGAGAAGGAACATAAAGGAACATATTAAAATGGCTTGGAAAGATGGGTAAATTTTTGCATTTTAAGTAGGTTTTCTCAACTACAACTCTGCGGAACTTGGTCAATCTAATCAGTCTAAATGTAGCATAAATAATAATCTTAGTTACATGGACAGGAGAAATAGCAGTAGTAGCTCTCAAAGTTAGTGAAATACATCTGAATATCACTAACAGTGTCATGAATTTGCTTGTCCTAAAGTTTTCTGAAAGTATGAATTCATAACTGAGATTTTTTTTTGTCTGTGACTACTGATGTTTGAGGAGAGAGTAGTGTCAGCCCCCCCATTTATTACATGTTTATTTCATATTTTGATATTGAAATCAGTGTTCATTTTGTGTCTTCCTGATAAATCTTGCCTATAAGTAATTACCAAACATATTGAAAAGTTCTTAGGATTATCAGGTTGCTGGGCGCAACCTTAAAAGGTCATGCAGAAAAGTGACTTTGGTGGCTATTACCCTGCTTTATTTAAGTCTGAGCATTTACTTTCCTAGTACAATCAGAAATACTGACCTACATTTAAAAGTGCAACACTGCCCTATCTGTTATCTAAATCCATTGTTTTCCTGAGAGGAAATACCAGAAAAGAGGGCACCAATATTATTTTTCTGCTGTTCTTGATCATAAGTGATTACCTTTTTTTTGGTTAGGCATTCTGCTTCTGAAAGATAACTGAGGTTGAAGTTGGTAGAACTAAGATTCTTATATAAAATCATAGGAAAGATAATTTTCAGGATTATTGAATCATATTAAAAAATGATATGACCATGTGAAACGATGATAAGGACTAAAATGAGTTAATTCAATTTGGAAATAGTTATATTAGAATTTGCTTCTGTTTTTGACGAATACTGCTTTTTGAAAATTCTGAGTATTTAAGCTTTTACTACAGTCATTCTCCCTAAAGTAGACATAGAAGCGTGTTCTTATCTTGATTTGGTAAGGCTCTGAAAATGCAAAGCAACAGATGTTGTACCCAGCATAATTATATGTATCCTGGAAACACATCTTTATTGAGTGGGATTTGTTCTTGGGGAAACAAAAATTTGGCAAACAAAGGGCATTAACTTGCTGATCTCAGCAGTAATTACTTGGGTTAGATTATAATAATCTTGTGTAGGTGGTAACTGCATGCATGTATTAAAAATTAATATAATTCTAAAATACATTAAAAGGAAAATGAACTTGTGTAAACTTTAGCTCATTTATCCCCTTGAAGAGCAGAAAATATCTCAATTTCATTATCTGAAAGTTCTTTGAACAGCTTTTTGGAAGAGGTTTCCAGGATTCCAAATCCTAATATGTATATTGATACTAAGGTTTTGGACTAATCCTTTGGGGGTTACTGCCTTTTTTTTTTTATGCCCACTGAAAATAGAGCATTTCAAACAAATGAACTGATGTCTGATCTTTAAGCATGCCAGTAACTCTGAAACAAATCCATAGTTATTTTTACCAATGACTGTATTAAAGCAGTACTTTCTGTATTCTCTCTTCCATTCCAAGGCCATTTTAAAACACCCTCTTTCTTCTCTCCCAATAGGTAAAGTAAAGCAGAGCTGCTTAGTTCTGGGTTATGGAGGAGTTATCTGGAGGTCAGTTGGAGAACCACTGTGCAAACCATTTCTTAAACAAGTAGCTACAAAGTTGTGAAGGCCTCACAAAAATTTCTGAAGTTGGTGGTGTTGGTTTTTGGAGTCTGAAGCTTAAATAAGAGTTTGTCAGTAGTCCTGGTCTAAATAGCTGGTTGCTACCAAGGCCATCTAATATTTTTTAAAACAAATATTCTGAACACAAATGAAACCTGCAGGACAAGGCATTTATGTTTTGAGAATATTCTGAAATGATTCCTGTCATGTATCTTATTTTATATATCTTAATGATGAGCATGTATTTTTTATTGTTGATGATGATCTTATAAATGAGCTATCACCTAGTTTCTAATTCCGAACAGCTCCTTCATCAGTAGAATATTGCTGTAGCAGTTTTCCCATCTGTTAAGAAAAAATGATGACTAATAAAGAGTGGCACATTTCAGGGCTGGTGTGCTATTGCAACATCTAGTGTTTTAGTACTGAGGACAGTGATGTATGCAGTGTTCCTTACAGTCATGGAGTGTGGGAATGTTTTCCTCTTCGGCAAAGTCTGTGTATTTCCACAGCTGAACTCAGGATCCAAAGGAAAACCACAAGATGATGAAACCAGATGGTTGTGTTCAAATTTCTATTCCCCACTACATGATCATTAGTTTTCGTCAAAAGAAATACTCATCTTATCCTGGGTTGAAATTGGTAAAGAAGTTTGCATTATGAGTAGGACACGTAAAACTTTTTAGGACGAGTACAAATGGAATTTGGTAGATTTCCCCAAAATGTTTGGGAACAGATTTATTCCTCCCTAGGAACAGCAAGAGTAGCAGCATCACATGAGGCAACTCCTAGTAATTTTTTCTGCTTGCTCTTATTTCAATTATACCTTTTCATTTTCTGTATCTCTCAATTTCTGTTTCTCCTCTTAATGTATCCTGTAAATTTCTTAGTAGAACCTTTTTACCAATTAGGATTTCCTAGTTCGCTTTAGGAGGCACTCAGGATGCCCCCTTTTGTAAGGTAGTAAGTTGGAAATAAGAATTTGGTGAAGGTCCACAGGACAGTTTGTTTCCATTCTCCGTGGTACCAAACTGCTACAGGGAAAGAACCATATTTAATCAACCTCAAATCCTCAATATTTAGGTCAGAAAACACTTGGCATGGAAGAGACACTCAAATTTTGCAGCTACATAGATTACTGATAGAAAATATGTTTCTCGCCTTTACAAGCAGTATGAAACCAGTTATCTCTAAATATCTTCAGACTACTAGGGGCAAATACTGTATTATAAGAATAATTCTTCAAAAAGGAAAATCCAGCTACTCTTATATCACCACTCTATGTTGACAGCTAGGGAAGATAAACTGGCTTCCAGCCAATGCGAGTCCATGTGGACCTAGTGCTGGCTGGAGATCCCTGGTCCAAAGGCAAGAGCCAGATACTGGTTGTCTGCTGAAAATGAGAAGATGACCTCTCTGGTAGTAAGGCCAAGTGACTCATCCCTGCATCTTTTCTCCTCTTCTGGTTTCTATAAGGATCTCACCTTTTTCCCCAGTACCTACTCTCAAGAACTGCTTTCCCTTTTAACATGATCATACCAAAAAGTATCAAACGGTACCTTGATTTCCTTTCTGAGGTATTTAGGGAGCATATTTACTTTGTCAGACTCATTAGAAGTTTAGCTTCTTGGTAAGGTTGTTAAATGAACAACATGTTTGGGTGATTCGGGAGAGAATAGGAGAAGCCAGTCTCCTCTGATAGAGCAAACCTGGGGAGCTGTAGTTGACCCACCTGCCAACTGTCCTTTACAGTTAGGCGTGTGGCATCAGTGGGTGACTGACCAGAGTCACCATCTCAAGGGCGGCTGTTCTTTCCTTTCTGTGCCTTCTCAGACCTTTTTTTTTGTTCTTGTTACTCCATTATATTGGTTCCTCTTGAGTTTTTTTCAAACGAGTATCACTGTTCACTTCTACTGCAGTTCCTCTTTTATCGTTCGCTTTTTCTCTTAGTCTTCATTGTTTTCCATTTTGAACATTCAGAGGTCCATCAAAAAACAACAAAAAGCAAAATAACAGAAAGGGAGAGGTAAACACCAGTCAAATGAAGTATTATCGTAGTATGTTACTATACTCTTTAAAGTGATCGAAGGGTGGTTTTTTGGAGCCAGAATATGTTAGAATTTGGAATTTGCCACTCTTGAGACTGGGGCAAGCTATTTAAACACGAAGCTTATCTGTGTCTCCTCACAATCTGTAAAATGGATCCTAATAATAGTACCCAGTTTATGGTGTAGTGAGCATTCAGTGACACAATGAATCTAAACTTATTTGCACTACATAGAACAGAATTTTTGTCTATTATTAAACAATATAGCATTTTAGGCATGAAAGAAACTTTAGATTACATTGAATATTTATCATTTTTCTTACCAGAGGGTAAGTTTCTGTTTTGTTTGTCCCTGTTTCTCTAACTCCTAGAATAGTTTCCAGCACATAGAAATTCAACAAATATTTGTCGAATGCATGAATGCATCTATTCTAATCCTCATATTTTAGGAATGACCTGTCAGGCTAAAAAATGAAAGCATTTTCCTCAAGATTGGTGACAGAGTTTGGGACTAAATCTAGGGCTTTCTCTTCCTACACCAGTGTCCTTTCTGGGAACACGATGCCATTTTCTCAATATTTGTTTATTTATATGGTGAATTGATGGGAAGCTGTGTGGTAGTATAAGAGGATAAACTTTGATAATGAGGTATACTTGCTTATCAGATTCTAAATTCTCATTTAAAAAATGGCACACCATTTATCTTCTACATTTTCATATGTAAAGTGAGGTGATTTCTACCTTATAGAACTATTGTGAGGATTAACTGAGATAATCTTTGTAGAGCACCTGGTGCCCCCCACCTTTTTTTTTTTTTTTGGCTCACCCCACCCCCCAACTTTCTAGCTAGACGACTTATACATTCACTTTATTTTTCATTCCTTCTTGAATCTCCTGTGGTCAGACTTTGACCCCTGTCACTCCACAGCTCACTCATCAAGGTCAGTCCTCATCTGATTTGACCTGTTAAGAGTCTGACAGGTAGTCACACGATGCTCCTTGATACAATTTTCTTCACCTGCCTTCTTGGATGTCATTCTTTTGGTTCTCCTCCTATCCCACTGGACTTCTTTTTCCCGGTCTCCATACTTGGGTATTCTCATTTTCCCATGTCTGTCCTCTGACTTTTTTTGTCTCTATTTCTGTTCTTTTTCTGGTTAGACCTCTAGTTTCTGGCTTCAAATACTATCTAAATGCTCATGTCTTTCAAATTTATATCTCTAGACCTCGCCTCAGAATTCCAGTTTTATAAATCTTCTACTTAAATATTAGAGGTCTAATAAACTTCTTAAACTTATGTTCTACAACAAACTCCACATTTTCTCCTGTACTCTCTAAATATGTACCTCCTATAGATTTTCCCATTTCAGTAAGTGGGAACTTCATTATTCTGATTGTCCAAACCAAAAACACTTGGAGACCTGCTACATTCCACTCTTTGTCTTTCATTCTACATCCAACTCATCAACAAATCCTGTTGCCTCTTCCTTTGAAATATATCCATGTTTGAGCAGCATCATTGTCACCACCTTGGTGTTATACATTCTCATTTCTCACCTGGAGTATTGTATTTCTCATTTGGAGTAGTGTCTGTCCTCCATGTAGCAACTTTGTTTTTGTTTGTTTTAAGATCGGGTCTTACTTTTGCCTTGGCTGGAATGCAGTGGTGATCATAGCTCACTGTAGCCTTTAATTTCTGGGCTCAAGTGATCCTCCTGCCTTAGCTTCTCCAGTAGTTGGGACTACAGGCACACAACCGCACTTGACTAATTTTTTTTTTTTTTTTTTAACTTTTGCTAGAGATGGGGTCTCTCTTTGCTGCCCAGGCTAGTCTTGAACTCCTGGCCTGAAGTAATCCTTCTGCGTCAGCCTCCCAAAGTGTTGGGATTATAGGCATGAACCACCATGCCTGGCCCAGATGTTAATTTAAAAGTGTACATTAGAGCACATCATTCTTCTGCATGTTCAGCTTAAAATCCAATGTCCTTAATGTAAGTTTATATCACACCACATGGGCTACTTGTGCCTGACCCCTCTACTCTTATGTCTTATCCTCCAGCTTTCTTACTAGCACCAGCCACATCTTACTGTTCCTTGAACACACCAAGTATGCATTTGCCACAGGACCTTGATGCTTACTGTTCCCTCTGCCCAGAAACTCTTGGAACCAGCTATGTGTTAAAATTCAGATATTTACTGATTTTAGAGAGCTAAAATGGGGTATATATATTACATAACACTCACAGCTGGTTTGTGGTAGTGTTTCATAATTAAACAATATTTCTGAATGAAACATTAAGAATGCCCATGCTAAGAGGGATGAGTAAAGACTCAAATCTCATTGTCAGTTCAGCTGCAGAATGAGGTCAGCTCAGGATTTGCTGCCAAATGACTTAAGAAAAAAATGTTTTTGGAGCTTTGGGGATTTCAGAATTGCAGATGAGAGATTCTAGACCCGTACCTACACAGCATGCTCCCTTATTTTGTTCCAATCTTTGTTCAACGATTATTGGGTAGTCAAGGAAGATCTCTGTCTAAAAGGCTTCTCTGCGTAGAACGAGACTGGCATGTGGAAGGTTTCCAATTAACAATATTAAAAGAGTGAAGCTCAAATCATTTTTCACTCAAATACATACTATTTAGACCAAGACAATGGCCAGTTTAAGAATAGTTAATCATTATTGGAAACAAAGTACTATTTGATTAGGGATAGTTAACACAAACACTTGTTAGTTTTAGGGATATGTGAAATACTTAATGGATGAGTCATCTGCTGACATAAAACCCATTATCCATTTTAGTTCCTGGTAGCCTACCTGGTTGAACCTTGTTTTATTGATCTGTTATTGATTTGGCCTGTAACTTCAAGTTACATTTTAATGTAATTTCATCCTTTTCTGATCGCCCTGTGTCTTCAAGCATTTTTAAACAGTTGATAGATAGTTGAAAGATGTTATCACTATTTCAATCTAAAAGATATTATCACTATTTCAATCTACTTAAAATTTTTAATACATTCATTTTAAGTATCACTTATGGAACTAATCGAAAATACAAGATAGTGAAAAACTTTTGTGAAGATCACCTGAAATTTTAACATTCGTTTATTTTCCTTAAAGGAACTTAGTCTCTCTGAAGAATTATGAGTAAAAAAGTATCATAATGATATTTGTCTAGTTTTAGTTGAGTACACTCCACAGGAGAAAGTTAGGCATGAGCAGGAATGACTGTAGTCCCACATTCTCAACAGTGCTCTAGTAAGAAAGATTTTATGTATTTCCAGAAATCATTTTCCTCCTCTTTAGAGCTTCGGGACCATAATTGTATTTAAATTGCTAATCTGTTTTAAGGAATCATAATAAATTGTTTAACATTTATATTCAATCAACTTTGTAATTTGTGTAATTTTTTCAGGGCAACATTTGGAAAGTTTTTAAGAAAATGGGAAATATAGAAGTATTCTTAGTTTTACTATATTTTTAAAAAATGACATCTGATCTGACTGAAATACTTCAATCATTTTTGTTTTTCTCCCCAAGATTAGCTAGAATGGATGTGATTTTATTTTTTAATTTGCATTATGCAGAGTACTTTTTGGGGGGTTTTATGAAAAAGACTTCATTTATTTTGTTAGTGATACTTCAGTTGCATAAGAAAATGTTCTTTTAAATATAAGTGGTCATTTACGTGTAGCCTTAAAGTTAGCAAACATGCCTATGAGTAGTCACTATTTTTGAAGGTCTCTTTATATCTGATTGCAATGGCTTATATTCAATAGTACTCCTACTAAATGAAATAAAAATGGATGCCTCTTCTGCCACAGAGGCACAGGTGGACATCTTGGTAGCAAGCCCCATGCGGTGTGACACATGGCACAGCCCAACATGGGGGCAAAGAGCATGCGGCTTGAGCTAGGAGTCATTTTATGGCTACTTTACTGTAGATTTGTGTTTTTCTGTGGAACAGCCATTATTGAAGACATTTATATAGTATGATGTTTGTTTTTCATTAAATGCTTATTATGATTTCTTAAAAATAGTCAAGACTTGATTAGCAGAACCTGTTTAGAAGCCAGAGTTCCCCTGCTCCACCCCTCGCTATCTATATAAATGATATTTTTGACTCTGTCCTTTATAATGTTGGCACCCTGTGCATATTAGATGTAATCAGGGCTGAAAGGAAACTTGAATCCATCTGGAAGCAATAAACTTTTCTAAAAGACTGCACAGTGTTATTTAATCCTGTGACTTCTTACTGTGAGTGAAATTAAGGTTTGATGCAGTTGTGTCACATCGTATTGATATCAAATTTATCTTTCTAAAAAAAACCTGACAGTATTACAGCGCAGAGAAGATGGCTTGCTGTAATCCTATAAACTGTTTTACATTGATTACATGCTACATAGTGTACCTAAGTATATAAAATACTTGATCTAGAATTTTTTCTCTAAAATTTTCTCATCAGGTAATACTTTCTCAACTTCACCTTTAATTTTGGCTTCTTATCATAGTACTAACTATGTGGTAGTAATTGTGTTATGATGAAAGGCATGGAGAAGAAATTATTATTTTAAAACTATTATAAAATGGAAACACACTTGTATAATTACCATCTAGGTAGAATGCCAAGGTATAAACATTTAGCTTATTTTAGTATCAGACTGTTTGAATCAATTTTCAATAAAATTGGCTTCCTCTAATTTCTACTCCAAAATGGTTTTTAAAATTTTGTTTTACTTCAAATATGTTGGTAGCGTATCATATTTCATGTGACTAGGAGCCTAAATTATATCAGCTGATTGGCATAATTTGTGAAGTATATGTGTGTTTATTAAAATTCAGAGTTTTTACTAAGACTTAAAATTTTATGAAGACTTAAATTTTTTCCTTATATTTTGAGTAAGTCCAACTGAAAATAACTTATAGACTTAGGAAATTTGACTACATTTTATAAGTCATTTCTTTGTAATTTTTCTTTCTTGTGAAATCAACTCTATCTTTCTTCAATGGCAAAAACGAAAACCAAATATATTTGTCAACTATATTCTTTTAATTGGAAATGAAAGGTTCGTATCCCCCATTTGTCTAGCATATTAAAAATAAACATGACCTTTGTCCTGAATGTTGTTAAGTTGGATTTTAGAAATCAAACCATGATAAGCTATATTAAAATTGCTTATTACCTTCCCTTTGTCTCCAGTAAGTCTAGGCCTAAAAATACTCATCATATGAATAACGTTTTACAAATACTTTTTAGAACATATTGAATTATATGTGTGATTGAAGCTTACTTTTGGGTGTTCAGTCAACAAGGCTTCTGACAGTTTCTTTTTATCTTCCCTTTCTTCCCTGCCACTGTGTACCCCAAAGTGATCCCTGACCACAGTGGTCCCATTGCTGGCGTCAGGAAGGTGGACTGAGGAGTTCAGGTGTCCTAGAGGCTGTTAGGTGAATCTCTTCCACCTCTTTCCTGGTTCTAGGACCAGTCTTCAAGTAAAAATAACAATTACTTTAATCTCTCAGGTAAAGGTTCTTCTCCTTTCCAGCAACACAGATCTGCCTGTGCCGAGTTCAAATACTCTGAACTTTGAACAGTTGTTCTGAATACATTGTCATCTTATGATCAAGTAATGAGAGCATTGAGGGGAGAACCGAATGGGCATGGTATAAAAGTCAGACTTTAGTGTTTCTAAGTAGCAGAACCCTTTGGATAATTTAGAGGGCTGTGCGATATCCTCACCATGACTGCTGGGAAGTAATGGGATCTGACCTGCAGTGGTACTACATTGGCTGACAGTAATGACAGAGGTGAGAGCAAAGTACATATGACTATCCTTGAGGTTCCCAGGAAAAAGAGTATTAGTGAGTTGAACTGTGAGATGTAAGGGCCTTTACCAATAAGGAATCCCATGACCAGACATAATCCTTAGACCCTGGCAATAGAAGCCATCATTGTGCTTTAGATCTCATTCTGTTCCTGCAGTCCAGCAAGTTCAGGCCACAAAAGGTTTAAGCACCTTTTCCTTTGTTCTCATAGAAACAGTTGCCCATGGAGATTCAGTTACATTAATATTAACATTTTAATATACACAAAGAAGTGCCTGGAATGCAGTAGGTATTCAAACTTGTTAAATTTAGACTTACCTTGAACTACTACAGTTTTATTCTTTCTCTAACCCCTCCCACTACCACCATCTTAAAACCACCATTTAATTAGTATTTTATAACAAGTTATTAAAGGCTTTCAAAGACCTTTGAACCTTCACCCTCTGGTAAGTTAATAACTTCTGATATGCGATTAAATGTTAACCAGTAGTAGTGGGCCTTAAGAGTTCACAGGGACTGAGAAATGAAGGTTATTATTTAGAAGAGTGGCTCAGTGTGCTTTGACAGTTGGTTAATATTTGAAAAGACTGGAGTCAAGAAGGCCTTCCATGTGCTAGGAAATGAAGGAGCAAAGGTCCAGAGGTGGAAATGCATACAGTGTGATTAAGGGATCTTCTGATTGACAGTAAATACAGTCAATAACAAACTTTTATTGGAAGCCTAGCCTGTGTTTGAAGCATTAAGCTAGGTGCTGGGATACAGAGATTAGAGATGAGGATAATGATGAAGATATTGTTGAAGTGAATTGCTGAGACACTGGAGAAAGGACCAATTACCATAATCTGAGGCTCAGGAGGAATTGGTGCAAAGATCATCTGGTATGGTGTATATGAACTGTATATACAAACTGATATGTGTAGCTGAACTGATAATGCCAAAAAAAAGACTAGGTTTTTTATTAAGATGAATCCATTAAGGTCATATTTTCTGTTGGTGCCATTCTTGGAGACCTTCCCAACCCTGTACATTTATCAGTGTTTTTCTGGAGGGACTGAGATGGAAGTGGACATATAAAAGAAAGATCTGGGCAAATACATAAGTAGCTAGTAAAATCAAGGAATAAATGATCTCAACAAAAGTGCCCTTCTTGAATGAAAATGGTGAAAGCCAATCACATTGCATGATGAACTTGGGGTATAGAATATTAAATATTTCAAATTGCTTTATTTCATGATTCAGATGTAATAGGAACTTACTGCATAGAAAGTGTAAGAATAATCCAGTAATAAAATCTTAGGTATTTAATACAAGGTGATCAAAGATGCAATGCATAAATCATGCCATTTTAGGCTTAATTTTCATAATGGTATGCCTGTCTTTATAAGACTGTATACCAGAAGTTCTCAAGTTTTTTGGTCTTGGAACCCCTTTATACTCTTAAATGATTGAAAACCACAAAGACCATTTATTTAAGTTATAACCATTTATATTTGTTATATTAGAAATTAAATAGACATTAAAAATATTTACTATTTTAAAATAACAGAAAAGCTTAGCATGGTGGCCCACACCTGTAATCTCAACACTATGCAAGGCCGAGGTGAGTGGATCACTTGAGGTCAAGAGTTCAAGACCAGCCAATATGGTGAAACCCTGTCTTTACTAAGAACACAAAAATTAGCAAGGCGTGCTAGCGGGCACCTGTAATCCCAGTTACTCGGGAGGCTAAGGCATGAGAATTGCTTGAACCCGGGGAGATGGAGGTTGCAGTGAGCCAAGATTGTGCCACTGGATTCCAGCCTGGGCAACAGAGTGAGACTCTGTCTCAACAAAATAAAAATAAAATAAAAATAACAGTAAATAAGTTCATTGCATATTAACATAAATATTTGTATTAAAAACTATTTTCCAAAACAATAAAAAAAGCAGTACCGCCCTTCTATTTTAAATTTTTTCACATCTCCCTTTTCTAAAAAAAATATTGTGTAAGTTTAAGGGGTGCAAGTGCAATTTTGTTGCACAGACATATTGCTTAGTGGTGAAGTCTGAGAATTTCACCCAAATAACATATGTTGTACCCATTAAATAATTTTTCAACACCCACCCCCCTCTCACCCTCTTGAGTCTCCTTTTTCTATCATTCCACACTCTGTTCCTATGTATACATTATTTTGCACCCACATAAAGTGAGAACATGTGGTATTTGACTTTCTGAGTTTTTTCAAGTCTAGCTTAATAGAAGACAGCTGAAATCTCAGAATGCTTCTTCATTCGGTCTGTTGTGAATATGTTGCTTTGATTGAAGTATGTAAGGAAAAATCCAGTTTAACACAGATGTGCAGCTGAAAAGGAAATGTCTTTTAATGTGTTCAGATAATTGTGGATATTCTCCTTTGATACTATAGCAAAACTTGTCAAGTGCTAATTCCTTAAAGGCTGGTTATAATTTGAAATCTGAAAACATATCAATTTAATTGTAGTCTGCTATTTGAAAATGTATTGGTCTGTCTTGTACTTTGAATGGATATTTTGCCCATGTATGATTTTGTAACATTCTGTATTGGCCTTTTTGGAAAATTTAGTTTACTAAATGTTGACAAATCTTATTATAGAATATTTTAAAAAGTCTAATATCACTGCCAATCTCATCAGAAAATTAAAGATTAGAAAGCTGTTAAGATCATCATTGCACTTACAAGTTTTACAAAATTCTAATTTTACTCAAAACCTTATATTTTATCAATGACAAAGTTCTCAGTTGCTTTCCTTTAGTTACTGCCTCACTTTGTTCATTTTCCAGAAAATGTTTACCAAATGCTGCTGCCTGAATACCAGAGTCTGTATTGTCAGTTGATCTTTCAAGTAAAATGGTGCTCTATGAAAAACAGCTGGTTCAGCTGCAACTGAAATGGTATAAGTGTTTCTCCTGGAGCAAACCACCATTTCCATTTGTGGCAGAAATGCTGTATATATACTTTCCATTGTTATTACCCATAACATTAAAAAAAATGTACTCAAGGGTAGAGATTTTTAAAAAATAAGTGTTATTGCTTCGTCAAGAACAGTTGATTTTTTAAATTGAGTTTTTAAACTGAGATTTTTAAAACTGGATTTTTTAAACTGAGTTTGAGTTAGTGAAGAATGCAGCCATTAGTAAAATGTGGTGCCCCACCTTGCTTCACACTGACACTCCAGGAGTTTTACCCACTGTTTCTTTTGCACCTTTAGTGCAAATGTTAATATGGTAGGAAAGGTAAATGACATCTTTAGTATTATTATAAAAATCGTTTTTACCCTGTATACTCTCTGAGGCTACACACTGAGGATTGCTGATGAAGGTGTTTTAGTTTATCATAAGCATTGAAAAAATTTACTTAATTCACCAATTTCTCCTGAATGTTTATATAAAACAAAACTATACATATAGACCTACCCTTTTGCTAATGGTAGAGATCTAGGAAAATTAATTTCTAAGAACTAGCCAGGATATTTGGAATGTGAAAAATATATATCAAGAAAAAAGCTTTAGAAGATTGTGATTGAAAGTCAAACAGTTCTCATTTTCTATTATAGTGTTCTTTTTCAAAGAATTTACCAATTTTATGTGGTATTTATGATTAAACATAGACCATGTAATGTAACATTGTTAATGTCACTTTGTACATCATAGGTATTAAATGTTTTGAATAAAGATTAGCATTTTTATTGTGTATATTTTAAAGCTCAAAGAATAACATTTAGGCCGGGCATGGTGGCTCATGCCTGTAATCCTAGCACTTTGGAGGCCGAGGCGGGCAGATCACGAGGTCAGGAGATCGAGACCATTCTGGCTAACACAGTGAAACCTTGTCTCTACTAAAAATACAAAAATTAGCCGGGCCTGGTGATGGGCACCTGTAGTCCCAGCTACTCAGGAGGCTGAGGCAGGACAATGGCGTGAACCTGGGAGGCGGAGCTTGCAGTGAGCCGAGATGGCGCCACTGCACTCCAGCCTAGGCAAGAGAGTGAGACTCCGTCTCAAAAAAAAAAAAAAAAAAGAATATAGATTTTGACTGTTTCATTAATTCATTTTAGACTTCATGTGAAAATATCTGTATATCCTCAAATGCTTACATTCTTAAGTATCTCAGCTGTTTACACATGAAAGAAATAACTACATGGAAAAAAGATGGAAATTCAGTATTTTTTATTTGATCTGATAAAAATGTGACATTTGCGTATTGGACCTGAATTTTCTGTCTTTCTCTCTGAAAATAAGTTGAAAAATTTCTCTCTAATTCTTTTACTAGATAAGAAGCCTACTTTGTTGTAACTCTTGACATATGTATGTATTTAGGAACTTATGCTTTTCTGCTAACAAATGTTTTGTCATAATTCTTGAGGATAGTAATATATTGTGATGAGTTTTCAGTAAACTACAGGAACAGCCCTATTTGTTTAAACCCTAGTTTAACCTGATTATTAACAATTAAATTGTGTTTTCTTCTAACAATTAAAGTGTATTTAAATTTATTGGTCCCTTGCTTCACAGATTTATCTCAGTATGTGGTGTATTCAAACAGAATTTTGTATTTTTAATTAGGGGATTAGATAACTAATTCTGAAGAGCCAAAAAAAATTGTTAGACATCACATTGCTTAACCATCTAATATACCATAAGTGTGTGTATACACTATGTTGTGGGAGCCATCTATCAGGCAGGCCTGTTTTTCAGGCAGTATTTTAAAAAGTGGACATGTGCAGAAACTGTGAGCACAATTAGCGCCAAGCAGATAAATCCAGCTCTAATCCTGTTTACGGTCTACATCAGACAGATGTGCCAAGATTGATTTAGACAAGCCCAAGGCTTACAGTAATATTTTTAAAAGTGCCATTCACTGTTCTATTTTTGTTAAACCTTTGCTAAATATTCTTAAGTCTTGTTGGTTTTGCTCTTCTTATTAACCACTGTAACCTACTTTAAGCAGGTCCCGCTTTGCTCTCATGGTGACAAGGTAACCTGCCAGGAGAGGTTATCTTTATTCCCTGTAATTAAGTTGACTTTTCCCCCCAAGAAAATACAACAATAGGAAGTGGGTGCTGAATTAAATAAATAGCATGATACCCAGTAGATATATACTTAAATCCCTTGCAAGAACAGATGGTCCCCAGTATCTCTGTAAGTAATGTGAGAGGACAGTTAATGTTCTGAAACAACTAGCTATAACCAGTATGATACTAATGAACCAGTAGATTTCAAATAATAAACCACATGCCGCCAAGCAAAATTATATATCATTCATAAGGATTTAATTATCATAACTTGCAAAAAAGTGTCAATATATGATTTCCATATTTTTATCTACCGATGTCAAATATCAATTTATGAAGAGAGTTTTACTTCATATTTTTTACCAATAAAGGTATGTTTTAACATTAAAGTAGAATTAAAGTTATATTTAAAATACATGTCCCAAAGTATGTGGTGATTTTTTTTTTTAACTCCTCTTTTACTATACATCTGTATGTATTGGGCTGTATATGGAAATGTAGCTTTTACATACAATTAGGAAAACAGTTGCTTTTATTTCTGGCAGAAACTTGTACTATAACAGAAGTGGCCAGCGTGGGAGTCAGAATAGTTATCTTCTAGATAAAAACTGGAGCACACATAAAAAATGTAATATTTTTTCAGCACTTAAAAATTTATAAGTAAAATTTTATAAACAAAAAGCAGTATTTTTCTGATTCATATAGAAAATAAAATGAGTCTGAGTCATTCTTAAGGTGATACAGCAAAGCTGTATAAGCAGTACATTTTTAAATATACCCGAAAAAACAGTATTTTCTCTCAATATGGTTTGTTTTCCCTTTTTCTTCTTTAATCTTGTTTCCTATAAGTATTTGTATATTCTAAGAATGTCCAAAGAGTAAGTGTTTTGGAGTGGGGGTTGAGGAGAAAGACCTTTTTAGATTTCAGCTGATCCTATCAGATGATCTCTAGAACCTTGAACCTTCAACCTTCGCTGAGGTTACCTGGAGGGCTTTTCACCTGGAAACCTGAGAAACCTTAGAAACCACTTGCCCTAGCTCTCTCAAGTCTAGGAAGCCAGTGGCCTGCGGCCCCACAGAGCCAGCTGGTCCACTCTTCATATAAGAACTTCAGTAACAATACAAAGACATAGCAAAGCACCATCTGATCTGATAACTGATTAAACAATATTTAGATGGCTCTTTTATAGGATACTAACAAGTTTTATTCTCGAAGACTATATTCAGAGTGAGAAAACAATTTTCCTTAAAACTAATACACATGTTCATATATGTTAGGAACTAGTTATATGCAAAATCAAATGAATCCTGTGATTGGAACTGGTCAGATTTACTCATGTAATATAAATGGTTAATGTTGCCAAAATGAGTAATAGATCAGATTTTCTATGTGAGATATTGACACCTAAGAGATTTACAGTGTTTCACTGTTGTGAAAAATGGAGTGCCGAAGAACATTTGTCTATTGTTATACATTTGTAGAAGAATTCATAAATTAGTAATTTCAAATAATAATATTTCTTCTAAGCCTGTAGTTTTTCTTTTTAATTTCTTCTTGTAACATTAGCACAAAGACCATTCATGTGAAAACCTCAGATTTTGATCTGTACACAAATGCAGGAGTAGAGATTAGAAGCTTGAGCCGGAAAAGCGGGAAATACTGCTCAGATCCTTACAAGGATTTTTAGAATTTTCACTTCTGGGTCCTGCTGGTTGCTGTAATCTAACCTCCCATCTCCTTGAAGGCAGCCTCAGTTTCTGATGAAATACTACTCAGTTAATTTATACATATACTGTCTTGCTGTTTTCCTAAGGACTACAGGAAGAACTGTGATTCATCTACTGTTTTAAGTTTGGCTAGATTTAAAAACAGATTATCTCACTTATATGTAGAATCCAAAAAAGTCAAACTTATAGAGGCAGAGAGTACAATTGCAGTTGCCAAGAGCTGGAGGGGAGAGGGAGACAAGGGGATGATGGTTAAAGGTACAAATTTTCAGTTAGAATGAATAAGTTCTGGATCTGTTGGATAGCATTGTGACTATGGCTAATAATGTACTTGAAAATTGCTAATACCTCGAAATCACTGAGAGACTACATCTTTTTTTTTTTTTTTTTTTTGAGATGGAGTCTCGCTCTGTCGCCCAGGCTGGAGTGCAGTGGCCGGATCTCAGCTCACTGTAAGCTCCGCCTCCCGGGTTTACGCCATTCTCCTGCCTCAGGCTCCCGAGTAGCTGGGACTACAGGCGCCCGCCACCTCGCCTGGCTAATTTTTTTGTATCTTTTAGTAGAGACGGGGTTTTACCGTGTTAGCCAGGATGGTCTCGATCTCCTGACCTCGTGATCCGCCTGTCTCGACCTCCCAAAGTGTTGGGATTACAGGCTTGAGCCACCGCGCCCAGCGAGACTACATCTTAAATGTTCTCACCACACCAAAAAAAGGCGTGAGGTAATGAATATGTTAATTAGCTTGATTTAATCATTTCACATTGTAAATATGTATCAATACCTCACGTTGTACAGCGTAGATACAATTTTTAGTGGTCAATTATATTGTAATATATACATAAATATATGATTTTTATTGGTCAATTATACTGTAGTAAAACTGCAAAAAATAAAGTTGTAACTTAAAAAACTGGAAGAAAAAATTAGCAGGTGATTGGAGATTGAGAAAGATGGGACCAATAAGTCCTCCAAGGAGAGACATACATTAGTTGTTTTTAAAGTCCATTATTAATCTTATAATTTTTAACATGTATAATTTCTTGACACTTATTAATCCAATTAAGTATGAGAACACTGTGGATAAATCTAAAAACCTTAAAGTTGAGTAAAATAAACCAGATACAAAGAAACACATGCTTTATGGTTACATTTATGTGAAGTTCTAGAAAAGGCAAAACTTAGCTATAGTAAAAATCAAAATCATGGTCCTGAGGGAAAAACTAGAGAGTGGCATGAAGGAACTTCCTAGAATAGTGGGAAAATTCTTTATCTTTATTGGGATAGTGATTATGTGAGTGCATGTACTTAACAAAACTCATGGCATTGTACCCTTACAAATATGTAATTTTTTTTTTGGTAATTTATACCTTAATAAAACAGATGAGAGGGTTAGTGATTGTTTCCTTGAAGAAGGTCTTTACATGGGTCTATTGTTAACGAGTTGCAGTAAAAGCCATCCAAAATGCTTAGATTCAAAGCTTGGATCTGTTCCTACCAGATGTATGACCATAGACAAGTTACTTACATTCTGTCTTCAGTTTCTTCTCTTTTAGGAAAAAGCATCTACTTTTTGTTGTAGACATTAAATTAGATAATAAAGTGCAGAGGGCAGTGTATGGTGTGCAGCACATGTTCATTAAGTATTAGCTACCCTTATTTTTTAGGAAATGGAAAATTTTAAAACTAATCAAACTATTTTAGGATAAGCAAGTGAAACAATCTTTTTTCAATTGATCACAGAAATATTTTCACTGAAGACAAATTAGACATTTATATAAGGAAACTACAGTCTCATTACCATTCAAATTTTCATATGCATATTCATACTTACATGCATATGAAAGCATTACACATATGTATTCCATAAATATATACAAAACAGTAATGGAAATGTGCTGTACTACTTTGAACATCTTTCTCGTCAGCCCTACATTTTATTTACTTTTGAGACAGGGTCTCACTCTGTTGCCCAGGCTTGAGTGCAGTAGTGCGATTTCAGCTCACTGCAGACTGGATGTCTCAGGCTAAACGAATCCTCCTACCTCAGCCTCTTGAGTAGCTGGTACTACAGGAAAGCACCACCATGCCCAGCTTATTTGTTTTTTTTGGTTTTTTGTTTTTTTTTTTTTTTGTAGAAATGAGGTCTCGCTATGTTGCCCAGGCTGGTCTCAAACTCCTGGGCTCAAGTGATCCTCCTGCCTCAGCCTCCCAAGACACTGGGATCACAGGCATTAGCCACTGCACTGACCTCTACATTTTAATAGCTAAGTAGCCTTCTATTATATGAATATACTTTTTTTTTTTTTTAACAGAACCAATACTCTATTATTGTACACTTAGATTGTTTCCAAGTTTCATTCAAATAATGCTTGGGTAAGTGTTTTCATTTATCATTATTTTTTTGAGATGGAATTTCACTCTGTTGCCCAAGCTGGAGTGCAATGGTGTGATCTTGGCTCACTGCAACCTCCGCCTCCTGGGTTCAAGCAGTTCTCTGGCCTCAACCGCCTGAGTAGCTGGAATTACAGGTGCACACTATCACACCTGGCTCATTTTTGTATTTTTAATAGAGATGGGGTTTCAACATGCTGGTCAGGCTGGTCTCAAACTCTTGACCTTGTGATCCGCCCACCTCAGCCTCCCAAAGTGCTGGGATTACAGTCCGTGAGCCACCGTGCCTGGCCTGGATAAGTATTATTTTAGCTAAATTGTGCATATTTATTCCCTTAGAGTAAATTCCTGGAAGTAAATTGCTGGATCTAAACCAGGTATACTTTAAAGAAATTTCCTTTTCTACATTAAAAATAATTATAATTCTGATTACAGGAAAGGGAAATTATGGAGCTTCATAAGAAAAAATTAGTCTCATATTTCATGCCTCATATTGCATATTTAATAGGTAGCCAGTGTTAAATTTGTTGTGTGTTTTCCACTGGGATTTCTTTCTATCTCCTTTAATAAAAGCAGGATCAGATCCCTCAGATTACTTTGTAACTTGCTTTTATTCTACTTTTTCATACCTCTTAGCATGAATGTCTTTCCAGACCAGAATACAGAGATTTCACTCATTTATGAGCTGCAGATGACTATGATTTATTCAACCATTCTCTTATTGAAGATCATGAACATTGCTTCAGATATTTTTGTTATTATAAATATTACTGCAATTAACATTTTAAAGTCTTTTGATACATATTCCCAACTTGTTCTCCAGCAATTACCATTTTTCATTCCCACCAGCACTGGGGCTACTTCCCTTTAGTTGCACCATCATTTAGCATTATTTTTGATCTTGTGCCAATCTAAAAGGCAAAAAGTGGTATCTTGTTGTTTTAATTTGCATTTCTTTGATTACTAATTAGATTGAACTTTTTCATATGTTCATTGGTCAATTTGCATTTCTTCTTTTGTGAAATGCCTGCTTGGGTCTTTTATGTACTTTACCATTAAAGTGTTTTTCTTGATTAAATAGATTATGTAACTGTCATGTTGCAAATATTTCTGTCCATTTGGCCTTTGCTTATGACTTTTTATGAGTTTTTGGGACTTTATAGGTCTTTATTAGGTATTAAATAATTTTAACGTTAAATATGTTGATCTCTGTCTTCCTTTGTGTCTTAGGGTTTTTCTATTTATGGTTATGTAAATTTCTAATCTACAAATATTGGTGTATATTATGAAATAGGGCCCTATTTTTCTTTACAAAAGATTACTCAGTTCTAAATCATCCTTTGCTATTTCTAGCTGAGCTTAGATGCCAACATTATCACATCAGTGAACTTTTAAATGTGTAATTGTTTCCTGATCTATTCATTTCTCTATTCCTAGATATTTTTATTGTAATAGCTTTACCAAATGTATCTGATAGGGCATGTACTCCCCCTCATTACTTTATTTATTTATTTATTTATTTAGAGATGGAGTCTCAGTCACCCAGGCTGGAGTGCAGTGGCACAATCTTGGTTCACTGAAACCTCCACCTCCTGGGTTCAAGGGATTCTCCTGCCTCAGCCTCTTGAGTACCTGGGACTACAGGTGCGTGCCACTACATCTGGCTATTTTTTTTTTTTTTTTTTCGGTAGAGACACGGTTTTGCCATGGTGGCCAGGCTGGTCTCAAACTTCTGATCTCAGGTGGTCTGCCCTTCTTGGCCTCCCAAAGTGCTGGGATTACAGGTGTGAGCCACTGCACCTGGCCCCCTCATTGCTTTTAAAACATTTTCTTACTGTAATAATTACAAGATAATTTTCAAATAATTTCATGAGATTCCTTATCCATTCCTTACATCAAAAAATACCACTGAGATTTTGATCGAAGGTCTATTATAAGTAGTTATTAATGAATACTGGCATGGAAAATATGTAATCTTGGAACTTGTTGTATGTCCACTTATTCAGTCCTTTGTCTCTCAGTAGATTTTGAATGGCTCTTTATCCCACATGAGTCTAGAATCATTTTGCTAGGTTTATTCCTAGACATAAAATGGGAATTTTTTTTCTCTCCATTATACCTTCTTCTTGGGTATAGACATATTTGCAGCCAGCTTCCTCACTGCATGTTTTTATTAAGCCTAATCGCATTAAGTTTATTATTTTGAATTTTACAAAAAAAATTATAACACCTTTAAATAGTTACAGTTTCCACTCCTCCTTTCCCCTTAACTCCATCATTTACTGTCTTTTGTTTCACTTTCCTTATGTATTGACTAGAATGCCTACAATAATTGAATGGTATGAGTAATAATAGGTATTCTTGTCCTGTTTTTGGAAATCCTTCTGGATTTCAGTAAGCGTGATGTTGGCTCTTGGTTTAGTATCTTTAAATTTGCAATTTGCAAGATACTTTACACTGGAATAGTCATTGAATTGTTAAGTAAAGCACAAACATGTTAAATTCAGACTGAAGCACAGGACTTCAATGAAAACTGGAAAGTTTATTTCATTGCTTTCCTTTTTTTCTTTCCCTCAGTGGCTATTTGTCTCCATCCCCAATCCCAGCTTCCTTCCTTTGTGCTGTTATTGTTCTAGGTTTGACTACATAAAAGGAGACTCTAAATTTATATGTGATACAAGAGCATAACTAGTATTATAAAATTAGCCTAGAATAAGTTATTTGCAACGTATATAATAAGGGACTAAATTCAAGATTATTTGAAGGACTTTAAAATTTGGTAAGAATAAAATGGACAACCATTTAGAATAAGGCAAAGCATGTGTAGAGGCAACTCTAAAAAAAAAAAAAAGTGAGCTGGGTGTGATGATGCACACCTGTAGTCCCAGTTACTAGGGAGGCTGAGGCAGGAGGATCACTTGAGCTCAGGAGTTCAGGGCTGTAAGTGCACAACAATCACATCTGTCAATAACTACTCCACTCTAGGCTGGGCAAACATAAGAAGACTGTGTCTTAAAGAAAGAAAAAGAAATGAAAAGATATTCAGTTTTGTCGTTTGACTAGCTGATTTTTGGAAAATACCCACAAATATAACCAAGCCCACAAGTTTCTTTAGGTGGGTAAGAGATACATCTTATCTGTATGCATTCACCCATGTGAAGCAGACACCTAGTAACACCCCTGTGTAGAAGACAAGCTTCCTTCAACCTCATAGGACAGTATTTTCCATGTAGTCCGTCATTGGGTGAGGATTTTTCAGGACCTTTGGTAAGCCTGCTTGCTTTCATTCTTGAGGGTAGAGGAAGGGTGCAAGACTTCCCTGGTCTCTCCCAAGCGTTCTGGGGACCCTGACCATAAGCCTATTTGCTCAACAGGTGCAAATGACCGGTAATATGCTGACCAGATGCAAGTGTACCACCAATGATTTCTGTGACTGAGTTTGGTTTCCTTTGCATATAATATCATACTCTCCAGCTTTTCATTTCTAATATATTCTTCCTTAAAGGAACCAGGACTTCTTGGAGAATCCAGATGAGCTTGAAACACTGTTTTTATAAGAGAAAGGCTGTTTTCAAAGACATCTAAGTTCATAACAAAGGAGTTAGATTGAAAGGACTCTCACAGTTCAGTCCATGACAAGCATGGATATTAAAATAGAGACAAGAATTTTAGTTAATTGGAATGTTGAATATGTAAAAGGCTATAACTTCATAATATGATCAAGAGGAACAAACAATGTAAAATAACACTTTAACACAAAGTAGCATTTTCAAAGTGCGGTCCAGGGGCTCTCAGGGTTGGTGAGGTCACAACTGTTTTTATAATATTGCTAAGAATGTCTTTCACTCGCCTTCTCTCCAAGGATACGGTGGAGTTTTCCAGAGGCTATGGGATATGTGGTAATAGCCTTGCCCTAATGGAGTGTGTGCTTTGTGCTTTGCGTTTTTGTCCTTTAAAAATGTTTGGTTTTAATTTTGAATACAGTAAGAATAGATAGATATAACTTACATAAACCAAAGTTATTTGTGGCCCTCAGTCTTTAAGGGTGCACAGAAGGGCCTGAGACTAAAGAGTTTGGGAACTGCTGTTCTAGAGAAAAGTCAGTCTTACTGATGGGGGGAAATCAATTAGTATTTACTGACCGGGACCAGGCAAAGCATTCATTTTATAAAGACACACAGAGCATTTCACTAAAATACTTTTACTCCACTATTCAGTTTTAGGTCACTAGGTGACTCTAGAAATGGACCAGGAGAAGAACTGAAACTTGAGCCTTCTAAGAAACAAAAGACCTAAAAAATATTTAGTGTTACCCTATCCCACGACCACAATAATTGAGAAAAGGTCTTTCCATTGCCTCTTCCCTCCCCCTCTCTCTCCTCTCCCTCCCCTCTCCTCTCTCTCCTCTCCCTCCCCCCTCCTCTCCTCCCCCCTCCTCTCCTCCCCCC